>NC_034192.2:63083067-63183067 GCF_002021735.2 Oncorhynchus kisutch
GGACTCATTCAATAACAACAACACCCTGGAGGGTTCATACAATAACACACCTGAGGGTTCATACAATAACACACCTGGAGTGGTTCATACCATAACACACCTGGAGGGTTCATACAATAACAACAACACACCTGGGGGGTTCATACAATAACAACAACACACCTGGGGAGTTCATACAAATAACAACAACACACCTGGGGGGTTCATACAATAACACACCTGGAGGGTTCATACAATAACAACACACCTGGGGGCTCATACAATAACAACAACGCACCTGGGGGCTCATACAATAACAACACACCTGGAGGGTTCATACAATAACAAAACACACCTGGAGGGTTCATACAATAACAATACACCCTGGAGGGTTCATACAATAACACACCTGGAGGGTTCATACATAACACACCTGGAGGTTCATACAATAACAACAACACACCTGGAGGGTTCATACAATAACACACCTGGAGGGCTCATACAATAACAACACACACCTGGAGGGCTCATACAGTAAAACAACACAACTGGAGGGTTTCACACAATAACAACCCTGAGGGTTCATACAATAAACAACAACACACCTGGGGGGGTTCATACAATAACACACCCTGGAGGGCTCATACAATACAACACACACCTAGAGGGATCATACAGTAACAACAACAACACAATGGAGGTTTCATACAATAACAACACACAACCTGGGAGGACTCTACAATATACACCAACACACTCTGGAGGGACTCATACAATCACAACAACACACCTTTGGAGGGCTCATACAATAACCACACAACACACATGGAGGGCTCATACAACTAACACCACCTGGAGGGGCTCATACAATAACACACCTGGAGGCTCATTACAATAACAACAACTCACACCTTTGAGGGTCATAAAATAACAAAACACACCTGGAGGGACTCATACAATAACAAATGGGGGCTCCTACAATAACAACAACACACTGGAGGGCTCATACAATAACAACAAACACCTGGAGGGCTCATACAATAAACACAACAACCTGGAGGGCTCATACAATAACAACAACACCCTGGAGGGCTCATACAATAACAACAACACACCTGGAGAGCTCATACAATAACAACAACACACCTGGAGGGCTCATACAATAACAACAACACACCTGGAGGGCTCATACAATATCAACAACACACCTGGAGGGTTCATACAATAACAATACACACCTGGAGGGTTCATACAATAACACACCTGGAGGGTTCATACAATAACACACCTGGAGGGTTCATACAATAACAACAACACACCTGGGGGGCTCATACAATAACAACAACACACCTGGAGGGCCTCATACAATAACAACAACACACCTGGGGGTTTCATACAATAACAACAACACACCTGGGGTGTTCACACAATAACAACAACACACCTGGGGTGTTCATACAATAACAACAACACACCTGGGGGGTTCATACAATAACAACAACACACCTGGAGGGTTCATACAATAACACCCCTGGAGGGTTCATACAATGACAAAACACACCTGGAGGGTTCATACAATAACAATACACACCTGGAGGGTTCATACAATAACACACCTGGAGGGTTCATACATAACACAACTGGAGGGTTCATACAATAACAACACACCTGGGGGGCTCATACAATAAAACAACAACCCACATGGAGGACTCATACAATAACAACAACACACCTGGAGGGCTCTACAATAACAACAACACACCTGGGGGTTCATACAATAACACACCTGGAGGGCTCATACAATAACAACAACACACCTGGAGGGCTCATACAATAACAACAACACACCTGGAGGGCTCATACAATAACAACAACACACATGGAAGACTCATACAATAACAACAACCCACCGGGAGGACTCATACAATACAACAACACACCTGGAGGGTTCATACAATAACAACAACACACCTGGAGGCCTCATACAATAACAACAACACACATGAAGACTCATACAATAACAACAACCCACCTGGAGGGCTCATACAATAACAACAACACACTGGGAGGGTTCATACAATAACAACAACCACACCTGGAGGGTTCATACAATAACAACAACACACCTGGGGGGCTCATACAATAACAATACACACCTGGAGGGCTCATACAATAACAAACCTGCAGGGTTCATACAATAACACAACTGGAGGGTTCATACAATAACAACAACACACCTGGAGGGCTCATACAATAACAACACCACACCTGGAGGACTCATACAATAACACACCTGGAGGGTTCATACAATAACACACTTGGAGGGTTGATACAATAACACACCTGGAGGGTTCATACAATAACACACCTGGAGGGTTCATACAATAAGAACAACACACCTGGAGGGTTCATACAATAACACACCTGGGGGGTTCGTACAATAACACACCTGGAGGGCTCATACAATAACAACAACACACCTGGAGGACTCATACAATAACACACCTGGGGGGCTCATACAATAACAACAACACACCTGGGGGGCTCATACAATAACAACAACACACCTGGGGGGTTCATACAATAACAACAACACACCTGGGGGGTTCATACAATAACAACAACACACCTGGAGGGTTCATACAATAACAACAACACACCTGGGGGTTCATACAATAACAACAACACACCTGGAGGGTTCATACAATAACAACAACTAACCTGGGGGGCTCATACAATAACAACAACACACCTGGCGGACTCATACAATAACAACAACACACCTGGAGGGTTCATACAATAACACACCTGGAGGGTTCATACAATAACACACCTGGAGGGTTCATACAATAACACACCTGGAGGGTTCATACAATAACAACAACACACCTGGGTGGTTCATACAATAACAACAACACACCTGGGGAGTTCATACAATAACAACAACACACCTGGGGGGTTCATACAATAACACACCTGGAGGGTTCATACAATAACAACACACCTGGGGGGTTCATACAATAACAACAACGCACCTGGGGGGCTCAAACAATAACAACACACCTGGAGGGTTCATACAATAACAAAACACACCTGGAGGGTTCATACAATAACAATACACACCTGGAGGGTTCATACAATAACACACCTGGAGGGTTCATACAATAACACACCTGGAGGGTTCATACAATAACAACAACACACCTGGAGGGTTCATACAATAACACACCTGGAGGGCTCATACAATAACAACAACACACCTGGGGGGTTCATACAATAACACACCTGGAGGGCTCATACAGTAACAACAACACAACTGGAGGGTTCACACAATAACAAACCTGGAGGGTTCATACAATAACAACAACACACCTGGGGGGTTCATACAATAACACACCTGGAGGGCTCATACAATAACAACAACACACCTAGAGGGCTCATACAGTAACAACAACACAAATGGAGGGTTCATACAATAACAACAACACACCTGGAGGACTCATACAATAACAACAACACACCTGGAGGACTCATACAATAACAACAACACACCTGGAGGGCTCATACAATAACAACAACACACCTGGAGGACTCATACAATAACACACCTGGAGGGCTCATACAATAACACACCTGGAGGGCTCATACAATAACAACAACACACCTGGAGGGTTCATACAATAACACACCTGGAGGGCTCATACAATAACAACAACACACCTGGAGGACTCATACAATAACAACAACACACCTGGAGGGCTCATACAATAACAACAACACACCTGGAGGGCTCATACAATAACAACAACACACCTGGAGGGCTCATACAATAACAACAACACACCTGGAGAGCTCATACAATAACAACAACACACCTGGAGGGCTCATACAATAACAACAACACACCTGGAGGGCTCCTACAATATCAACAACACACCTGGAGGGTTCATACAATAACAATACACACCTGGAGGGTTCATACAATAACACACCTGGAGGGTTCATACAATAACACACCTGGAGGGTTCATACAATAACAACAACACACCTGGGGGGCTCATACAATAACAACAACACACCTGGAGGGCTCATACAATAACAACAACACACCTGGGGGGTTCATACAATAACAACAACACACCTGGGGTGTTCATACAATAACAACAACACACCTGGGGTGTTCATACAATAACAACAACACACCTGGGGGGGTTCATACAATAACAACAACACACCTGGGGGGTTCATACAATAACAACAACACACCTGGAGGGTTCATACAATAACACACCTGGAGGGTTCATACAATGACAACACCCCGCCTGGAGGAATCATACAATAACAACAACACACCTGGAGGACTCATACAATAACAACAACACACCTGGAGGACTCATACAATAACAACAACACACCTGGAGGACTCATACAATAACAACAACACACCTGGAGGACTCATACAATAACAACAACACACCTGGAGGGCTCATACAATAACAACAACACACCTGGAGGGCTCATACAATAACAACAACACACCTGGAGGGCTCATACAATAACACACCTGGAGGGCTCATACAATAACAACAACACACCTGGAGGGTTCATACAATAACACACCTGGAGGGCTCATACAATAACAACAACACACCTAGAGGGCTCATACAGTAACAACAACACAAATGGAGGGTTCATACAATAACACACCTGGAGGGCTCATACAATAACAACAACACATCTTGAGGGTTCATACAATAACAACAACACACCTGGAGGACTCATACAATAACAACAACACACCTGGAGGGCTCATACAATAACAACAACACACCTGGAGGGCTCATACAATAACAACAACACACCTGGAGGGCTCATACAATAACAACAACACACCTGGAGGGCTCATACAATAACAACAACACACCTGGAGGGCTCATACAATAACAACAACACACCTGGAGGGCTCATACAATAACAACAACACACCTGGAGGGCTCATACAATATCAACAACACACCTGGAGGGTTCATACAATAACAATACACACCTGGAGGGTTCATACAATAACACACCTGGAGGGTTCATACAATAACACACCTGGAGGGTTCATACAATAACAACAACACACCTGGGGGGCTCATACAATAACAACAACACACCTGGAGGGCTCATACAATAACAACAACACACCTGGGGGTTCATACAATAACAACAACACACCTGGGGTGTTCATACAATAACAACAACACACCTGGGGTGTTCATACAATAACAACAACACACCTGGGGGGGTTCATACAATAACAACAACACACCTGGGGGGTTCATACAATAACAACAACACACCTGGAGGGTTCATACAATAACACACCTGGAGGGTTCATACAATAACAACACCCCGCCTGGAGGAATCATACAATAACAACAACACACCTGGTGGGTTAATACAATAACAACAACACACCTGGAGGACTCATACAATAGCAACAACCCACCTGGAGGACTCATACAATAACAACAACCCACCTGGAGGGCTCATACAATAACAACAACACACCTGGGGGGCTCATACAATAACAACAACACACCTGGGGGGTTCATACAATAACAACAACACACCTGGAGGGCTCATACAATAACAACAACACACATGGAAGACTCATACAATAACAACAACCCACCTGGAGGACTCATAAAATAACAACAACACACCTGGAGGGCTCATACAATAACAACAACACACATGGAAGACTCATACAATAACAACAACACACCTGGAGGGCTCATACAATAACAACAACACACCTGGAGGGCTCATACAATAACACACCTGGAGGGTTCATACAATAACACACCTGGAGGGTTCATACAATAACAACAACCCACCTGGAGGACTCATACAATAACAACAACCCACCTGGAGGGCTCATACAATAACAACAACCCACCTGGAGGACTCATAAAATAACAACAACACACCTGGTGGGTTCATACAATAACAACAACACACCTGGAGGACTCATACAATAACAACAACCCACCTGGAGGACTCATACAATAACAACAACCCACCTGGAGGACTCATACAATAACAACAACACACCTGGAGGGCTCATACAATAACAACAACACACCTGGGGGGCTCATACAATAACAACAACACACCTGGAGGGCTCATACAATAACAACAACACACATGGAAGACTCATACAATAACAACAACCCACCTGGAGGACTCATACAATCACAACAACACACCTGGAGGGCTCATACAATAACAACAACACACATGGAAGACTCATACAATAACAACAACACACCTGGAGGGCTCATACAATAACAACAACACACCTGGAGGGCTCATACAATAACACACCTGGAGGGTTCATACAATAACACACCTGGAGGGTTCATACAATAACAACAACCCACCTGGAGGACTCATACAATAACAACAACACACCTGGAGGGCTCATACAATAACAACAACACACCTGGAGGGTTCATACAATAACACACCTGGAGGGTTCATACAATAACAACAACCCACCTGGAGGACTAATACAATAACAACAACACACCTGGAGGGCTCATACAATAACAACAACACACCTGGAGGGTTCATACAATAACACACCTGGAGGGTTCATACAATAACAACAACCCACCTGGAGGACTCATACAATAACAACAACACACCTGGTGGGTTCATACAATAACAACAACACACCTGGAGGACTCATACAATAACAACAACCCACCTGGAGGACTCATACAATAACAACAACCCACCTGGAGGACTCATACAATAACAACAACACACCTGGAGGGCTCATACAATAACAACAACACACCTGGGGGGTTCATACAATAACAACAACACGCCTGGAGGGCTCATACAATAACAACAACACACATGGAAGACTCATACAATAACAACAACCCACCTGGAGGACTCATACAATAACAACAACACACCTGGAGGGCTCATACAATAACAACAACACACATGGAAGACTCATACAATAACAACAACACACCTGGAGGGCTCATACAATAACAACAACACACCTGGAGGGCTCATACAATAACACACCTGGAGGGTTCATACAATAACACACCTGGAGGGTTCATACAATAACAACAACCCACCTGGAGGACTCATACAATAACAACAACACACCTGGTGGGTTCATACAATAACAACAACACACCTGGAGGACTCATACAATAACAACAACCCACCTGGAGGACTCATACAATAACAACAACACACCTGGAGGGCTCATACAATAACAACAACACACCTGGGGGGTTCATACAATAACACACCTGGAGGCCTCATACAATAACAACAACACACCTGGAGGGCTCATACAATAACAACAATACACCTGGAGGGCTCATACAATAACAACACACCTGGAGGGTTCATACAATAACAACAACATACCTTGAGGACTCAAACAATAACACACCTGGAGGGCTCATACAATAACAACAACACACCTGGAGGGTTCATACAAAAACAACAACACACCTGGAGGGTTCATACAATAACACACCTGGAGGGCTCATACAATAACAACACACCTGGAGGGCTCATACAATAACAACAACACACCTGGAGGGCTCATACAATAACAACAACACACCTGGAGGGCTCATACAATAACAACAACACACCTGGAGGGCTCATACAATAACAACAACATACCTGGAGGACTCATACAATAACAACAACACACCTGGAGGGCTCATACAATAACAACAACACACCTGGAGGACTCATACAATAACAACAACACACCTGGAGGGCTCATACAATAACAACAACACACCTGGAGGACTCATACAATAACAACAACACACCTGGGGGGTTCATACAATAACAACAACACACCTGGATGACTCATACAATAACAACAACACACCTGGAGGGTTCATACAATAACACACCTGGAGGGTTCATACAATAACAACAACACACCTGGAGGGTTCATACAATAACACACCTGGAGGGCTCATACAATAACAACACACCTGGAGGGCTCATACAATAACAACAACACACCTGGAGGGCTCATACAATAACAACACACCTGGAGGGTTCATACAATAACAACAACATACCTGGAGGACTCATACAATAAAAACAACACACCTGGAGGGCTCATACAATAACAACAACACACCTGGAGGACTCATACAATAACAACAACACACCTGGAGGGCTCATACAATAACAACAACACACCTGGAGGACTCATACAATAACAACAACACACCTGGAGGGTTCATACAATAACACACCTGGAGGACTCATACAATAACAACAACACACCTGGAGGGCTCATACAATAACAACAACACACCTGGAGGGCTCATACAATAACACACCTGGAGGGCTCATACAATAACAACAACACACATGGAGGGCTCATACAATAACAACAACACACCTGGAGGGTTCATATAATAACACACCTGGAGGGTTCATACAATAACAACAACACACCTGGGGCATGAAACTGGAGAGGGGGGAGGAGGTGTGAGGAGATGGGGGAGGAGGGAGGAGAGGGGGGAGGAGGGAGGAGAGGGGGGAGGAGAGGGGGGAGGAGGTGTGAGGAGACGGCGGTAGGAGGGAGGAGAGGGGGAAGGAGGTGTGAGGAGACGGGGGAGGAGGGAAGAGGGGGGAGAGGAGGTGTGAGGAGACGGGGGAGGAGGGAGGAGGGGGAGAGGAGGTGTGAGGAGACGGGGGAGGAGGGAGGGTGTGTGGTCCTGGAGTGCAGTGTGTCAGACGGGGGTTGCTGGGGACATCACTGTGTGCTGCTGTTCCAACATCTAGTGGAAAACCTTCCCAGGAGAGTGGAGGCTGTTATAGCAGCAATGTTCCAACATCTAGTGGAAAACCTTCCCAGAAGAATGGAGGCTGTTGTAGCAGTAATGTTCCAACATCTAGTGGAAAGCCTTCCCAGAAGAGTGGGGGCTGTTATAGCAGCAAAGGGCAGGACCAACTCCATATTAATGCACATGATTTTGGAATGAGGTGTTGGAACACCACTAACATTCTATTGTCTATCTCTGACAAGCCTGGCCAGACATAATACCCAATTGTCATGCTCTGACCAGCTCTTAGATCCTATTGTCTATCTCTGACCAGCTCTTAGATCCTATTGTCTATCTCTGACCAGCCTGACCAGTCCAAATATCTTATTGTCTATCTCTGACCATCCCTAAGAACTTATGAACTATCTCTGACCAGTCCTAAGAACGTAGGCCCAGGGTCTATGATCTGAGACTAAACAGACAAGAGATCACCGCCCAGGGTCTATGATCTGAGACTAAACAGACAAGAGATCAGCCTACCGTCTCCTATCACCGCCCAGGGTCTATGATCTGAGACTAAACAGACAAGAGATCAGCCTACCGTCTCCTATCACCGCCCAGGGTCTCTGATCTGAGACTAAACAGACAAGTGCTTTCTCTCCTTCTCTTTTCATAACAAACAGAGACATTCCTTCTTCATGAGAGTAATGCACACACACACACACACACAAACACCCACACACACACTGCAGCCAGCATGTTGATGTTGTAAAACTCTGATAGAATTATTGGAAACAGTATCAGTGGAGCCTGACTGGAGAGCAGGTGTTTGAGTGTGTGTGGTAGAGAGCAGAGTAGAGCCGTGCAGCTGAGTGTTTGAGTTTGTGTGGTAGAGAGCAGGATAGAGCCGTGCAGCTGAGTGTTTGAGTGTGTGTGGTAGAGAGCAGGATAGAGCCGTGCAGCTGAGTGTTTGAGTGTGTGTGGTAGAGAGCAGGATAGAGCCGTGCAGCTGAGTGTTTGAGTGTGTGTGGTAGAGAGCAGGATAGAGCCGTGCAGCTGAGTGTTTGAGTGTGTGTGGTAGAGAGCAGGATAGAGCCGTGCAGCTGAGTGTTTGAGTGTGTGTGGTAGAGAGCAGGATAGAGCCGTGCAGCTGAGTGTTTGAGTGTGTGTGGTAGAGAGCAGGATAGAGCCGTGCAGCTGAGTGTTTGAGTGTGTGTGGTAGAGAGCAGAGTAGAGCCGTGCATCTGATTGCCAGACACAGTGTAGGGTCTATAGGTGGATGAGGACAAAGCAGAGTAGGGGATATAGGAGGACTAGGACACAGCAGGGTAGGGGATATAGGAGGACGAGGACACAGCAGGGTAGGGGATATAGGAGGACTAGGACACAGCAGGGTAGGGGATATATGTGGATGAGGACACAGCAGGGTAGGGAATATATATATGTGGACGAGGACACAGCAGGGTAGGGGCTAAAGGAGGACGAGGACACATCAGGGTAGGGGATATATATGTGGACGAGGACACAGCAGGGTAGGGGATATAGGAGGACTAGGACACAGCAGGGTAGGGGATATATGTGGACGAGGACACAGCAGGGTAGGGGCTAAAGGAGGACGAGGACACAGCAGGGTAGGGGCTAAAGGAGGACGAGGACACAGCAGGGTAGGGGATAAAGGAGGACGAGGACACAGCAGGGTAGGGAATAAAGGAGGACGAGGACACAGCAGGGTAGGGGCTAAAGGAGGACGAGGACACAGCTGGGTAGGGGATAAAGGAGGACGAGGACACAGCAGGGTAGGGGAATATAGGAGGACTAGGACACAGCAGGGTAGGGGATATAGGTGGACGAGGACACAGCAGGGTAGGGGATATAGGTGGACGAGGACACAGCAGGGTAGGGGATATAGGAGGACTAAGACACAGCAGGGTAGGGGATAAAGAAGGACTAGGACACAGCAGGGTGGGGGCTTTATATTTGGTGATAAACCAAAATTCTTCAGCCTCCTGAGTTTGAAGAGCGGCTGCTGCGCCTTCTTCACCACGCTGTCTGTGTGAGTGGACCATTTCAGTTTGTCCGTGATGTGTATGCCGAGGAACTTAAAACTTTCCACCTTCTCCACTACTGCCCCGTTGATGTGGATAGGGGGCTGCTCCCTCTGCTGTTTCCTGAAGTCCACGAGTCCATCTCCTTTGTTTAGTTGACATTGAGTGTGAGGTTATTTTCCTGACACCACACTCCGAGGGTCCTCACATCTTCACTGTAGGCCGTCTCGTCGTTATTGGTAATCAAGCCTACCATTGTAGTGTCGTCTGCAAACTTGATGATTGAGTTGGAGGCGTGCATGGCCACGCAGTCATGGGTGAACAGGGAGTACAGGAGAGGGCTGAGAATGCACCCTTGTGGGTGGTGTTGAGGATCAGCGGGGTGGAGATGTTGTTATCTACCCTCACAGCCTGGTGACGGCCCGTCAGGATGTACAGGACCCAGTTGCACAGGGCGGGGTCAAGACCCAGGGTCTCGAGCTTAATGACGAGTTTGGAGGGTACTATGGCGTTAAATGCCGAGCTGTAGTCGATAAACACTATTCTTACATAGGTATTCCTCTTGTCCAGATGGGTTAGGGCAGTGTGCAGTGTGATTGCGTCGTCTGTGGACCTATTGGGGCAGTAAGCAAATTGGAGTGGGTGTAGGGTGTCAGGTAGGGTGGAGGTGATATTGGCCTTGGCTAGTCTCTCAAAGCACTTCATGATGACGGAAGTGAGTGCTACGGGCGATAGTCATTTAGCTCAGTTACCTTCGCTTTCTTGGGAACAGGATCGGTGGTGGCCCTCTTGAAACATGTGGGGACAGCAGACTGGATAAGGAATGATTATGTCCATATACACACCAGCCAGCTGGTCTGCGCATGCTCTGAGGACGCGGCAGGGGATGCCGTCTGGGCCGGCAGCCTTGCGAGGGTTAACACATTTAAATGTTTTACTCACGTCGGCTGCAGTGAAGTAGAATCCGCAGGTTTTGGTTGCGGGCCGTGTCAGTGGAACTGTGTTGTCCTCAATGTGAGCAAAGAAGTTGTTTAGTTTGTCTGGGAGCAAGACATCGTGGTCCGTGACGGGGCTGGTTTTTCTTTTGTAGTCCGTGATTGACTGTAGACCCTGCCACATACCTCTCGTGTCTGAGCCTTTGAATTGCGACTCTACTTTGTCTCTATACTGACGCTTAGCTTGTTTGATTGCCTTGCAGAGGGAATAGCTACACTGTTTGTATTCGGTCATGTTTCCGGTCACCTTGCCCATATTTAACCAGTTGGATTTAGGGGGCGCTATTTACATTTTTGGATGAAAAACGTTCCCGTTTTAAACCAAATATTTTGTCACGAAAAGATGCTCGACTATGCATATAATTGACAGCTTTGGAAAGAAGACACTGACGTTTCCAAAACTGCAAAGATATTGTCTGTGAGTGCCACAGAACTGATGTTCAGGCGAAACCCAGATAAAAATCCTACCAGGAAGTGCCGCATTTTTTAAAACCGCCTCATGCCAATGACTCCTTATATGGCTGTGAATGAGCTACGAATGAGCTTACGTTTTCCACGTTTTCCCCAAGGTGTCTACAGCATTGTGACGTCTTTTTAGGCATTTCCCTTGAAGAATGGCTGTAAGGGACCATATATGGCATGTGGTCACATGGTGTCTCCCGCAGAAAACCTTGCGTAAAATACTGAGGTAGCCATTTTTCCAATCGCTTCTTATGAGAAACCAACTGCCTCGACGGATATATTATCGAATATATTTGTTAAAAACACATGGAGGATGGATCCTAAACAACGTTTGCCGTGTTTCTGTCGATATTATGGAGCAAATTTTGAAAAAAGTTTGGCGTTATAGTTGTAGCATTTTAGGGTCGATTTCTCAGCCAAGCATGATGAACAAACAGGAGCTATTTCGCCTACAAAAATTATATTTTTGAAAAAAAGGAACATTTGCTATCTAACTGGGAGTCTCCTGAGTGAAAGCATCTGAAGTTCTTCAAAGGTAAATTATTTAATTTGGTTGCTTTTCTTATTTTCGTGAAAATGTTGCCTGCTGCCAGCAGAGCCTAGCATAGCATTATGCCATGATAAACTTACACAAATGGTTGTCTAGCGTTGGCTGTAATGCATATTTTGAAAATCTGAGATGACAGTGTTGTTAACAAAAGGCTAAGCTTGTGTTTGAATATATTTATTTAATTTAATTTGTGATTTTCATGAATAGAAAAAGTTTATAGGGGTATTTATGTCCCTTGCGTTATGCTAACGAATGCTGCCATCAATCCACTGTTTCTGGTTGGGGAATGTTTTAGACGCTTTGGGTACAACATCACTGATAAACTCGCTCACCGAATCAGCGTATTCATCAATGTTATTGTCCGACGCTATGCGGAACATATCCCAGTCCACGTGATCTTGAAGTATGGAATCCGATAGTTCGGACCAGCACTGAACATATCTGAGCACGGGCGCTTCCTGTTTTAGTTTCTGTCTATAGGCTGGGAGCCAAAAAATTGAGTCGTGGTCAGATTTTCTGAAAGGAGGGAGGGGATGGCTTTATATGCGCCACGGAAGTTAGAATAACAATGATCCAGTGTTTTGCTAGCCCGGGTCACGCAATCGATATGCTGTTAAAATATACGGTGCCAAGTTCAGATTAGCCTTGTTAAAATCCCCAGCTATAATAAATTCAGCCTCAGGATATGTGGTTTCCAGTTTACATAGAGTCAAATGAAGTTCTTTCAGGTCCATCGATGTGTCTGATTGGGGCGGGATATACACGACTGTGATTATGATCGAAGAGAATTCTCTTGGTAGATAATGCAATCGGCATTTGATTGTAAGGAATTATAGGTCAGGTGAACAAAAGGACTTGAGTTCCTGTATGTTGTTATAATCGCACCACGTTTCGTTAATCATAAGGCATACACCCCCGCCCTTCTTCATACCAGAGAGATGTTTGTTTCTGTCTGCGCGATGCGTGAAGAAACCAGGTGGCTGTACCGACTCTGATAACTTATCCCGAGTGAGCCATGTTTCCTTGAAACAAAGAACATTTTAATCTCTGATGTCTCTCTGGAAGGCAATCCTTGCTCGGATTTCGTCTACCTTGTTGTCAAGAGACTGGACATTGGCGAGTAGTATACTCGGGAGCAGTGCGCGATGTTCCCGTCTACGGAGCCTGACCAGAAGACGTTCCGTCTGTCCCTTCTGCGGTGCCGTTGTTTTGGGTTGCCGGCTGGGATCCAATCCATTGTCCTGGGTGGTAGGCCAAACAGAGGATCCGCTTCGGGAAAGTCATATTCCAGGTCGTAATGTTGGAGAGTTGACATCGCTCTTATATCCAATAGTTCCTCCCGACTGTATGTAATAAGACTTAAGATTTCCTGGGGTAACAGTGTAAGAAATAACACGTAAAAAAACTAAATACTGCATAGTTTCCTAGGAACGAGGCGGCCATCTCTGTCGGCGCCGGAAGTCTGGAAGATCTGGCAGTGTGGTGCCAGAACAACAACCTCTCCCTTATTGTGAGCAAGACAAAGGGCCTGATCATGGTCTATAGGAAAATGAGGGCCGAACAGGCCCCCGTTAAAATCGACTGGGCTGTAGTGGAGCGGGTCAAGAGTTTGAAGTTCCTTAGTGTTCACATCACCAACGAACTATCATGGTCCAAACACACCAAAAAAGTGACATAGCAGGAGGGCTTTCCTTACCTCCCTGTACTAACATTCTAGAGGCTATTAGACTCCTGGCCTGGGTCCAGTAACAGACAAGGGTCAAAACCGTTTGGACAAGAAGAAGGAGAAGTAGAAAAAGCAGGAGAATGGGAAAAAACAGGCTTTAAACATGTATTTTAGCTTAATTTAACTAGGCAAGTGAGTTATTAAGAACAAAGTCTTATTTTCAATTACGGCCTAGGAACAGTGGGTTAACTGCCTTGTTCAGGGGCAGAACAATAGATTTTTACCTTGTCAGCTCAGGGATCCAATCTTGCAACCTTTCGGTTACTAGTCCAACGCACTAACCACTAGGCTACCTGCCGCCCCAGGTTGACTTGACTTGGAAATAAAAGACGAACAGGCACAAAGAGACAGGAAACACAGGGATAAATACTTTGGGGAAAACAAGCGACACCTGGAGTGGGTGGAGACAACAACAAGGAGAGGTGAAACAGATCAGGGTGTGACAGTACCCCCCCCCCCCTAGGAGCGCCACCTGGCGTCCTACCTGGGCACATACCTGGCTGATGAAGGTGAAAATCGGCAATGAGGGCCCGGTCCAGGATGTCTTTAGCAGGGACCCAGCAACCAGGTACTAGAAACCCCTGTGCTGTGGTCGAACCCTCAGGAGGCGTCTCACCGTATACGCTGTCTGGCCATCGATGACCCGGGGGGAGGGATGGGCCTAGAAACAGAAGACAAAGGACTGTGAGACACTGGCTTAATCCTAGACACATGGAAGGTAGGGTGAATACGGAGGGTACGGGGTAACACAAGACGGACAGCAGTGGAACTCAGAACTCTGGAAAAAGGACCAATGAAACAGGGAGACAGCTTGCGGGACTCCACCGGAAGGGGCAGATCCTGAGTGAAAAGTCATACCCTCTGCCCAATGCAGTAGCGAAGAGCTGGGTTCCGACAACGGTCCGCTTGTCGACTACACCTGGATTTGGTTTTGAGAATAGCCTTTTCCTTGGCAGAGGGTAGTTTAGGGAGAGGGATACAGTTTAGGGAGAGGGTGCAGGCGTTCCGCTAGCGACCCACCTTGACATCATCCTGTGAAATTGCAGAGCTCCAAAATCAAACTACAGAAATGGTCATAATAAACATTCATAAAAAATACAAGTGTTATACATCGGTTTAAAGATGAATTTCTTGTTAATCCAGCCGCTTTGTCATATTTCAAAAAGGCTTTACAGCGAAGCATAAAGAGGACCCACCCTCTCGGCGTGGGTCCTCTATGTGTAGGTCTGAGGGGGGAGGTCCCACAGGTCTGGGAGAGTGTCTCGCTGGTACTGGGCAGTGTGTCCATTGACCTGTTGCTCCTGTGTGAGGTGTTCGGGAAGCAGTTGAGGAAGATGTCCTTTAGGGTCCGGGTGAAGGTGGGCACTGCTGCCTTGTATAGATGGACCTGGTCGTCAAGGTTGTTAAAGTCCAGGGTGGAGTGGTGGGCCAGGTAAACATTTGGTTTTGAGCCAGAGTCACGGGAAATACTTGCATTTAGCCTCTGTATTGCAGCAGGGTGGAAGTCTTTTCGTGGTAGCAGGGTGGAGATAAAGACTTGCATTGGGGAAAGTAGAAGAAGATTAGCAGATGGATCTCCACCTTATGGAACTCCACCTCACAGAACTCCACCTCACGGAACTCCAATTTAAGGTACTACACCTCATGGAACTCCAATTTAAGGAACTACACCTCATGGAACTCCACCCTATGGAACTCCACCTTACGGAACTCCAATTTAAGGAACTACACCTTACGGAACTCCAATTTAAGGAACTACACCCTCATGGAACTCAACCCTACGGAACTCCACCCAACGGAACTCCACCCAACGGAACTCCACCCTACGGAACTCCACCCTACGGAACTCCACCCTACGGAACTCCACCCTACGGAACTCCACCCTACGGAACTCCACCCTACGGAACTCCACCCTACGGAACTCCACCCTACGGAACTCCACCCTACGGAACTCCACCCAATGGAACTCCACCTAATGGAACTCCACCTTACGGAACTCCACCCTACGGAACTCCACCCAACGGAACTCCACCTAATGGAACTCCACCCTACGGAACTCCACCCAACGGAACTCCACCCAACGGAACTCCACCCTACGGAACTCCACCCAACGGAACTCCACCCAATGGAACTCCACCTTACGGAACTCCAACTTATTGAACAGCGAGGACTGTAATCACACACAGGCTAGCACACGTACTCTACATACTCAGACATGGTAATATTGTTGTATGGTGGTATTTTACATTTTGTACTGTATTTATGTAGTTGTGTAATAATTTTATATGATGGCCAGTTTTATCTTTTGTTTTATGTGTAATGTAAGTGCCTTAATGTGTTTGGATCCAGGAAGAGTATCTGCTGCCTTGGCAGATCCTTAATAAATACAAACACAACTGTATTATTACATGGCGCTGTTCAGCTCAGTGTCCGTCTCTCTCTCTCTCTCTCTGTGGTAATTATACCAATTAACAATTCCTGACTTGGAGCTGAGCGTCCTGGTTAAGTCAGCAGTAGACACACACGTCGTTGTTTCACTGTTCTGTTTGTAGTCTTACGCTAGAACACTACTGTTCTTCATCCAACGGATATGGAGAAGAAAAGGTGTAGGAGAATAAGCTGTTACACTTACTGCATGGGGTGATAAAGTGTGTCTGTGAATACAACCATTGGGTGCTAATAACTACAGTCTCTAGGTGTTACTAAAGGAGTAACACGAGGTTCCATTGCAGGGCCTGTTCTATTAACAGACAGTACTGCTAGGGAGAGAAAGCCCTTTACCATACAGTACTGCTAGGGAGAGAAAGCCCTTTAACATACAGTACAGCTAGGGAGAGAAAGCCCTTTAATACACAGTACAGCTAGGGAGAGAAAGCCCTTTAACACACAGTACAGCTAGAGAGAGAAAGCCCTTTAACATACAGTACAGCTAGGGAGAGAAAGCCCTTTAATACACAGTACAGCTAGGGAGAGAAAGCCCTTTAACACACAGTACTGCTAGGGAGAGAAAGCCCTTTAACATACAGTACAGCTAGGGAGAGAAAGCCCTTTAATACACAGTACAGCTAGGGGGAGAAAGCCCTTTAACACACAGTACAGCTAGAGAGAGAAAGCCCTTTACCATACAGTACAGCTAGAGAGAGAAAGCCCTTTACCATACAGTACTGCTAGGGAGAGAAAGCCCTTTAACATACAGTACAGCTAGGGAGAGAAAGCCCTTTAATACACAGTACAGCTAGGGAGAGAAAGCCCTTTAACACACAGTACAGCTAGAGAGAGAAAGCCCTTTAACACACAGTACAGCTAGGGAGAGAAAGCCCTTTAACACACAGTACTGCTAGAGAGAGAAAGCCCTTTACCATACAGTACAGCTAGAGAGAGAAAGCCCTTTACCATACAGTACAGCTAGAGAGAGAAAGCCCTTTACCATACAGTACAGCTAGAGAGAGAAAGCCCTTTACCATACAGTACTGCTAGGGAGAGAACGCCCTTTAACACACAGTACAGCTAGGGAGAGAAAGCCCTTTAACACACAGTACAGCTAGAGAGAGAAAGCCCTTTAACACACAGTATAGCTAGGGAGAGAAAGCCCTTTAACACACAGTACTGCTAGAGAGAGAAAGCCCTTTACCATACAGTACAGCTAGAGAGAGAAAGCCCTTTACCATACAGTACAGCTAGAGAGAGAAAGCCCTTTACCATACAGTACTGCTAGGGAGAGAAAGCCCTTTAACACACAGTACAGCTAGGGAGAGAAAGCCCTTTAACACACAGTACAGCTAGAGAGAGAAAGCCCTTTAACACACAGTACTGCTAGAGAGAGAAAGCCCTTTACCATACAGTACAGCTAGAGAGAGAAAGCCCTTTAACATACAGTACAGCTAGAGAGAGAAAGCCCTTTAACATACAGTACAATACAGCTAGGGAGAGAAAGCCCTTTAACATACAGTACAGCTAGGGAGGAAAGCCCTTCAACACACAGTACTGCTAGGGAGAGAAACGACCCGATGGTACACCAAAGAGTCTTTGTTCCCCTGGGCCGGTTCTGATAACTAGTTTTATCTCTCCGCTCTCTCTCTCTCTCTCTCTACTTTCAACTCTCCTCTCTCTAATCCCCCTGTACCTGGACATTGAAGGAAATGAAAACGTGTATTTGATTCCTTAAATCCTTATTGGCACATTAACAAAGCTGTCTCTCTGTGTGTTCTCTCGGGTTATGGTTATACCAATGTGTGTGTGTGTGGAGAATGTGTGTGTGTGTGTGTGTGTGTGTGTGGAGAATGTGTGTGTGTGTGTGTGTGTGTGTGTGTGTGTGTGTGTGTGTGTGTGTGTGTGTGTGTGTGTGTGTGTGAGAGAGGGGGAGATCATATTACTTGCAGCATTCAGACCTGTGTCTTCTCTACTGGAGGCTTTCAGCTAACACTGTAACCCTGTTCTATCTCTCCTAAATCCACTCCAGTCTCTCCTCAACCCACTCCAGTCTCTCCTCAACCCACTCCAGTCTCTCCTCAACCCACTCCAGTCTCTCCAGTCTTTCCTCAACCCGCTCCAGTCTCTCCAGTCTCTCCTCAACCCGCTCCAGTCTCTCCTCAACAAGCTCCAGTCTCTCCAGTCTCTCCTCAATCCGCTCCAGTCTCTCCTCAACCCGCTCCAGTCTCTCCTCAACCCCCTCCAGTCTCTCCTCAAATCGCTCCAGTCTCTCCAGTCTCTCCTCAATCCGCTCCAGTCTCTCCTCAACCCGCTCCAGTCTCTCCACAACCCCCTCCAGTCTCTCCTCAATCCCCTCCAGTCTCTCCTCAATCCGCTCCAGTCTCTCCTCAACCCTCTCCAGTCTCTCCTCAACCCTCTCTGGTCTCTCCAGTTTCTCCTCAACCCGCTCCAGTCTCTACAGTCTCTCCACAACCCACTCCGGTATATCCTCAACCCGCTCTAGTCTCTCCTCAACCCTTTCCAGTCTCTCCAGTTTCTCCTCAACCCGCTCCAGTCTCTCCAGTCTCTCCTCAACCCGCTCCTGTCTCTCCTCAACCCACTGCAGTCTCTCCTCAACACACTGCAGTCTCTCCTCAACACACTGCAGTCTCTCCTCAACCTGCTCCAGTCTCTCCAGTCTCTCCTCAACCCGCTCCAGTCTCTCCTCAACCCGCTCAAGTCTCCAGTCTCTCCTCAACCCTGCTCCAGTCTCCAGTCTCTCCTCAACCCGCTCCAGTCTCTCCTCAACCCGCTCCAGTCTCTCCAGTATATCCTCAACCTTCTCCAGTCTCTCCTCAACCTTCTCCAGTCTCTCCTCAACCTGCTCCAGTCTCTCCAGTCTCTCCTCAACCCGCTCCAGTCTCTCCTCAATCCGCTCCAGTCTCTCCTCAACCCGCTCCAGTCTCTCCTCAACAAGCTCCAGTCTCTCCAGTCTCTCCTCAACCTGCTCCAGTCTCTCCTCAACCTGCTCCAGTCTCTCCTCAACCCGCTCCAGTCTCTCCTCAACCCGCTCCAGTCACTCCAGTCTCTCCTCAACCCGCTCCAGTCTCTCCTCAACCCCCTCCAGTCTCTCCTCAAATCGCTCCAGTCTCTCCAGTCTCTCCTCAATCCGCTCCAGTCTCTCCTCAACCCGCTCCAGTCTCTCCACAACCCCCTCCAGTCTCTCCTCAATCCCCTCCAGTCTCTCCTCAATCCGCTCCAGTCTCTCCTCAACCCTCTCCAGTCTCTCCTCAACCCTCTCTGGTCTCTCCAGTTTCTCCTCAACCCGCTCCAGTCTCTACAGTCTCTCCACAACCCACTCCGGTATATCCTCAACCCGCTCTAGTCTCTCCTCAACCCTTTCCAGTCTCTCCAGTTTCTCCTCAACCCGCTCCAGTCTCTCCAGTCTCTCCTCAACCCGCTCCTGTCTCTCCTCAACCCACTGCAGTCTCTCCTCAACACACTGCAGTCTCTCCTCAACCCGCTCCAGTCTCTCCAGTCTCTCCTCAACCCGCTCCAGTCTCTCCAGTCTCTCCTCAACCCGCTCCAGTCTCTCCTCAACCCGCTCCAGTCTCCAGTCTCTCCTCAACCCTGCTCCAGTCTCCAGTCTCTCCTCAACCCGCTCCAGTCTCTCCTCAACCCGCTCCAGTCTCTCCAGTATATCCTCAACCTTCTCCAGTCTCTCCTCAACCTTCTCCAGTCTCTCCTCAACCTGCTCCAGTCTCTCCAGTCTCTCCTCAACCCGCTCCAGTCTCTCCTCAATCCGCTCCAGTCTCTCCTCAACCCGCTCCAGTCTCTCCTCAACAAGCTCCAGTCTCTCCAGTCTCTCCTCAACCTGCTCCAGTCTCTCCTCAACCTGCTCCAGTCTCTCCTCAACCCGCTCCAGTCTCTCCTCAACCCGCTCCAGTCACTCCAGTCTCTCCTCAACCCGCTCCAGTCTCCAGTCTCTCCTCAACCCGCTCCAGTCTCCAGTCTCTCCTCAACCCGCTCCAGTCTCCAGTCTCTCCTCAACCCGCTCCAGTCTCCAGTCTCTCCTCAACCCGCTCCAGTCTCTCCTCAACCCGCTCCAGTCTCTCCTCAACCCGCTCCAGTCTCTCCTCAACCCGCTCCAGTCTCTCCTCAACCCGCTCCAGTCTCTCCTCAACCCGCTCCAGTCTCTCCTCAACCCGCTCCAGTCTCTCCTCAACCCGCTCCAGTCTCTCCTCAACCCGCTCCAGTCTCTCCACAACCCCCTCCAGTCTCTCCACAACCCCCTCCAGTCTCTCCTCAAATCGCTCCAGTCTCTCGTCAACACACTCCAGTCTCTCCAGTCTCTCCTCAATCTGCTCCAGTCTCTCCTCAACCCGCTCCAGTCTCTCCTTAACCCACTCCAGTCTCTCCTCAACCCACTCCAGTCTCTCCTCAACCCGCTCCAGTCTATCATCAACCTGCACCAGTCTCTCCAGTCTCTCCTCAACCTGCTCCAGTCTTTCAAGTCTCTCCTCAACAAGCTCCAGTCTCTCCAGGCTCTCCTCAACCCGCTCCAGTCTCTCCTCAACCCACTCCAGTCTCTCCTCAACCCACTCCAGTCTCTCCTCAACCCGCTCCAGTCTCGCCAGTCTATCCTCAACAAGCTCCAGTCTCTCCTCAACCCACTCCGGTCTCTCCTCAACAAGCTCCAGTCTTTCCAGTCTCTCCTCAACCCGCTCCAGTCTCTCCTCAACCCGCTCCAGTCTCTCCTCAACCCGCTCCAGTCTCTCCTCAACCCGCTCCAGTCTCTCCTCAACCCGCTCCAGTCTCTCCTCAACCCGCTCCAGTCTCTCCTCAACCCGCTCAAGTCTCTCCTCAACCCGCTCCAGTCTCTCCTCAACCCGCTCAAGTCTCTCCAGTCTCTCCTCAACCCGCTCCCTAAAACACTTCAGCGAGCAGGTGCTTTCCTCACCATCTTAGATTAGCATGCCCCTTTCCAAAAAAATTGAACTAAGATCAGATATAGCCCTTGGTTCACTCCAGACTTGACTGCCCTTGACCAGCACAAAAACACAACAGTGTTGCGTACTGCACTAGCTTCGAATATTCGCCGCGATATGCAACTTTTCAGGAAAGTCAGGAGCCAATCTGAATACTTATGTAATTGTGATATTTCCGTTTTTTATTTAGTCTATATATATCTAGTCTATATAGTCTATATATATTTTTAAACATGACTTAAATGTAAGCCTTTGTAACATTAACCAATTAGAAATAGTTCTGTAGCAATGAGGTTTGTGCAGTAGCCTACAGGCCCAATACCTTATCACTGCATATTGGCTATGCTTGAATTGCCATGCCAATGTTGCTCTTCTCAGATCATTTTAAATTGGTTCATGATCACACTGGTAATACATAATAATGTTATTTTTTTGTCACAAGTGTAGAGAGGAGTAGGCAGGAGGCAGTCGCAGGTATAGAGAGGAGTAGGCAGGAGGCAGTCGCAGGTATAGAGAGGAGTAGGCAGGAGGCAGTCGTATTTTTAGAGAGGATTAGGCAGGAGGCAGTCGCAGGTATAGAGAGGAGTAGGCAGGAGTCAGTCGCAGGTTTAGAGAGGAGTAGGCAGGAGGCAGTCGCAGGTTTAGAGAGGAGTAGGCAGGAGGCAGTCGCAGGTGTAGAGAGGAGTAGGCAGGAGGCAGTCGCAAGTGTAGAGAGGAGTAGGCAGGAGGCAGTCGCAGGTGTAGAGAGGAGTAGGCAGGAGGCAGTCGCAGGTGTAGAGAGGAGTAGGCAGGAGGCAGTCGTATTTTTAGAAAGGAGTAGGCAGGAGGCAGTCGCAGGTTTAGAGAGGAGTAGGCAGGAGGCAGTCGCAGGTTTAGAGAGGAGTAGGCAGGAGGCAGTCGCAGGTGTAGAGAGGAGTAGGCAGGAGGCAGTCGCAGGTGTAGAGAGGAGTAGGCAGGAGGCAGTCGCAGGTGTAGAGAGGAGTAGGCAGGAGGCAGTCGCAGGTGTAGAGAGGAGTAGGCAGGAGGCAGTCGCAGGTGTAGAGAGGAGTAGGCAGGAGGCATTCGCAGGTTTAGAGAGGAGTAGGCAGGAGGCAGTCGCAGGTTTAGAGAGGAGTAGGCAGGAGGCAGTCGCAGGTGTAGAGAGGAGTAGGCAGGAGGCAGTCGCAGGTGTAGAGAGGAGTAGGCAGGAGGCAGTCGCAGGTTTAGAGAGGAGTAGGCAGGAGGCATTCGCAGGTTTAGAGAGGAGTAGGCAGGAGGCAGTCGCAGGTTTAGAGAGGAGTAGGCAGGAGGCAGTCGCAGGTGTAGAGAGGAGTAGGCAGGAGGCAGTCGCAGGTGTAGAGAGGAGTAGGCAGGAGGCAGTCGCAGGTTTAGAGAGGAGTAGGCAGGAGGCAGTCGCAGGTTTAGAGAGGAGTAGGCAGGAGGCAGTCGCAGGTGTAGAGAGGAGTAGGCAGGAGGCAGTCGCAGGTGTAGAGAGGAGTAGGCAGGAGGCAGTCGTATTTTTAGAGAGGAGTAGGCAGGAGGCAGTCGCAGGTGTAGAGAGGAGTAGGCAGGAGGCAGTCGCAGGTGTAGAGAGGAGTAGGCAGGAGGCAGTCGCAGGTGTAGAGAGGAGTAGGCAGGAGGCAGTCGCAGGTTTAGAGAGGAGTAGGCAGGAGGCAGTCGCAGGTTTAGAGAGTTTTTCAACTCTTTTGCCTATCAAATATACAGTGTCTGTGGGGTCAAATTACACTTCCTACAGCTTCCACTATATGTGAACAGTCTTTAGAACCTTGTTTGATGCTTCTACTGTGAAGGAGGGGGGAATGAGAGGGGATTGAGTCAGAGGTCTGCCAGAGAGGCATGAGCTGACCACGCGCGTTCACGTGAGAGAACATTATTGAAGATTTATGATGCTTAAAGCAAAAAAACTAAAAGGTTTGTTGGTGTGGATGGGTGGGTATGTAACGCAAATGTCTAGCAACCCAAAAGTTGTGTATTTGACAACTTTAGCATTTTAGCTAATTATCAACTGCTTACTACATTTTTACTTAGCATGTTAGCAATCCTTTCCCCTCACCCCTAACCCCTAACCTAATGTATCATATCCTACTAAAGCAGTCAAAGGTAATGTATCACACTAAACGATCAAGACGCAGGATACTATAAGTCCTACAACTCATATTATATTGTACGACCGCAATTACACTGGTAGGCCAAGGTAATATAATTTAACGTAAAGTAACATATCATACTAAATGGAACGGCACAGAGTTTAGTCAAATATAATACGTTTCTTCTGAGACCAGGTTGTTTAGCTTGGTGGTAGTTGAACCTAATTCAAATCGTGGTAGTGTTTTCAGTAGCTAATGGTTTTTATAACATGTAGCAGTGTAGCTAACTACTGGAACTACACAGTACTTAGAACATATGGGTGAAGTTGGAAATCATTTCCTTTCTTTGTTTGCATCAGACCTAATTCATTCTGACTTGAAATATAGTTTTTGTGATTAATAGACTAAATTTCACGTTCTGTTAACATATGACCCTCCAAAGTGATCTATTCTTGCAATTTGTAGTCTATGACATGTTAGATTTGATCATTAATCACAAAGTAGTTTTGATGTAGTGAACAACTTTTTCAAAGTAACTTTAGTTCAGTAAAATATATATTTTTTAAGGCTAGCTTTAGCATAGCTTCATTTCTTCCATACACTCTTAGAAGAAAAAGTCTATCCCCATAGGAGATGGGGTTCCATGTAGAACCATCTACATGGAACCCAAAAGCGTTCTATCTGGAACCAAAAAGGGTTATCCTATGGGAACCGCCTCAGAACCCTTTGAAACCCTTTTTTCTAAGAGTGTAGTGAAGTAATTGCTAGCTTGGTAAAGTATATTTTCAGAGTAGCTTCCCCAACACTGCTCTCTAACTCAAACTGCTGTTGCCTGGTTACCCAAACTCCGGCCAAACTCTACGCCACTCCTACGGACATTAGTTTCTTCTCCTCAATGAGTCTGGATCTGAGTGCCTCCCAAACGATTTCTAGAATGCAAATAAATGTGAACATTTCTGATTGGTCCCATAAACCGATGGGTTGGGCCCGAGCCAGGGCTGGGGGGGTGTGGGGTTGGACGGCAAGGGGCTGGGAAGCGAAGAGCTGGAGGGGGGGGGGAAGCCTTGCCTGGCAGGTAAAAAGAGAGACAGAGACAGAGAGACAGAGAGAGAGAGAGAGACAGAGGGAGAGAGAGACAGAGGGAGAGACAGAGGGAGAGAGAGAGAGAGACAGAGGGAGAGAGAGAGAGACAGAGAGACAGAGGGAGAGAGAGACAGAGGGAGAGACAGAGGGAGAGAGAGACAGAGGGAGAGACAGAGGGAGAGAGAGAGAGAGAGAGAGAGAGAGAGAGAGAGAGAGAGAGAGAGAGAGAGAGAGAGAGAGAGAGAGAGAGAGAGAGAGAGAGAGAGAGAGAGAGACAGAGACAGAGAGAAACAGAGAGAGACAGAGAGAAACAGAGAGAGACAGAGAGAGAGAGAGACAGAGAGAGAGACAGAGAGAGAGACAGAGAGAGAGAGACAGAGAGAGAGAGAGAGAGAGAGAGAGAGAGAGAGAGAGAGAGAGAGAGAGAGAGAGAGAGAGAGAGAGAGAAGCAGAGAGCTTTGGGTTTCAGGTCTTTGAAAGGGATATGGGTGAGCTGCTTCTCTCAGGCCTGACCCCAAAATCTGCCGTTGATGGATGGACCACCCTGCTCTCTGCTCTTACAGCCCCGCAACAGACTCCTCTACCCTCCGTCAGACTCCTCTACCCTCCATCAGACTCCTCTACCCTCCATCAGACTCCTCTACCCTCCATCAGACTCCTCTACCCTCCATCAGACTCCTCTACCCCATCAGACTCCTCTAACCCATCAGACTCCTCTACCCCATCAGACTCCTCTAACCTCCATTCGACTCCTCCTCTACCTCCCATCAGCTGCTTTCCCCTGGCTTTACAACCCTCCATCACCCGCCCACCCTCCCTGCAGAAGTGCAACCTAACACAGGGGTTCTCCAGCCTTTTCATTTATTGAACTGTTCCACATCTAGCACCTGATTCACCTTGTTAACCAATCATCAAACCCTTAACTAGGTGACTCAGGTGTGATAGATCAGGGCTACAACAACGTGGTGGTCCCTGGGGAGTGGTATGAGAATCACTGACTGTCACGCCCTGGCCATAGAGAGACTTTTATTCTCTATTTTAGTTAGGCCAGGGTGTGACTAGGGTGCGCATTCTAGTTAATTTATTTCTATGTTTTCTGTTTCTATGTTTTGGCCGGGTATGGTTCTCAATTAGGGCCAGCTGTCAGATCCAGCCAGGACGGGTTGTGCAGGCTCTACCCTCGAGACCTCCAGTGCGCCTCCATGGCCCAGTGTATCCGGTGTCTACTCCCAGAACCAGGCCTCCTGTATGTCTCCTCAGCCTGGTTAGCCCTGTGCCAGCTCCACGCACTAGGCTGCCTATACGTCTCCTCCCTCGAGTGATGATCCATGGCACGAAGCCTCCTGCGACGGCCTCAGGTCCGGAACCTCCGGCGACGGTCCCCGGTCCGGAACCTCCGGCGACGGTCCCCGGTCTGGGGCCTGCGGCGATGGTCCACGGTCCGGGGCCTGCAGCGAGGGTCCCCGCACCGGAGGCACCACCAAAGTGGGGTGAGCCAGAGGTGGAGCGGGGTCTGCGTCCCGCACCGGAGCCGCCACCGAAGTAGATGCCCACCCGGACCCTCCCCTATAGGTTCAGGTTTGCGGCCTGGGGAGTCCTGTCACGCCCTGACCTTAGAGAGACGTTTTATTTCTCTATTTTGTTATGTCACGGGGGTGATGTGGGGTGGGCATTCTATGTTTTCTGTCTCTATGTTTTGGCCGGGTATGGTTCTCAATCAGGTAGACAGATGTCTATCGTTGTCTCTGATTGGGAATCATACTTAGGCACCCTGTTTTGCCACCTTAGTTGTGGGTAGTCGTCTGTGTTAGTTGCCTGTATAGCCCTACTCAGCTTCACGTTCGTTTTTGTTGTTTCTTGTTTTTGTTGGCGACATTCAAAATAAAGAGAAATGTACGCTTACCACGCTGCACCTTGGTCCGGTCATTTCCCTGACGATGTTCGTGACACTGACCTAAAACATGTGGCTAGTTACAGGAAACGAGGCGTATGTCGTACGTCTCAACATCACATAAATTCCTTTTTTTATATATATAGTAAAACTCCATAAGTGTTGCTCTCCACTTTCTGGAGGACTGAGTTTTGAAATCAGTGGAATTAGAGTTTGATAGCCAAGGAGACGGAGGAAACACCTGTCTTTGGATTACATCTTCAAACTAAAGGGCAACCATGGCATCTGTGACAGAGAGGGAGAAGCGTCCATCCAAGTATATGGGTAAGATTGTCTAGCTTGCTAAATTTTCAGACACTACACGTTTCTAATTTAGTCAGAAAGTCGTTTTCATTTCAAGTTAAAGTGTACTGTTAGCTAGCCTCTCTAACGTTAAAGTGTACTTAGGGCTCCCGAGTGCTGCAGCGGTAGAAAGGCACTGCATCTCAGTGCAAAAGGCGTCATTACAGTCCCTGGTTCGAATCCAGGCTGTATCACATCTGGCCTTGATCGGGAGTCGCATAAGGCAGCGCACAATTGACCAAGCGTCATCCGGGTTTGGCGGCCGGTGTAGTCCGTCATTGTAAATAAGTACTGTCCATATGTAGCATGTTTTTGGTCACAAGTCCAGGAATGGTTGAAGAATTGTAACATTTACCTGGAACTAACCCTGCAGATAGCACTGCTGGGTGATTTGAAAAGTCATAGTCCATCGATACTAATACTTTTAGCAAATATGTTTATCTTAAAATGTACAATCTGTAGAAACTATGAGAATAGAAAGGTTCAGAACTTTTGTGAAGAATCTCAGCACAGTTGAAAAATATATGGCAAAAAATAAATCCAATATGGATGGTGTTAAGAGTGAGATGGGAGGGGTTGAATGGAGCTGAAGGGTGGGACTGGGCACAGACCTTTCATCTATCTATCTCCAAACACACCGGGCACAGACCTTTCATCTATCCATCTCCAAACACACCGGGCACAGACCTTTCATCTATCTATCTCCAAACACACCGGGCACAGACCTTTCATCTATCCATCTCCAAACACACCGGGCACAGACCTTTCATCTATCCATCTCCAAACACACCGGGCACAGACCTTTCATCTATCTATCTCCAAACACACCGGGCACAGACCTTTCATCTATCCATCTCCAAACACACCGGGCACAGACCTTTCATCTATCTATCTCCAAACACACCGGGCACAGACCTTTCATCTATCCATCTCCAAACACACCGGGCACAGACCTTTCATCTATCCATCTCCAAACACACCGGGCACAGACCTTTCATCTATCCATCTCCAAACACACCGGGCACAGACCTTTCATCTATCTATCTCCAAACACACCGGGCACAGACCTTTCATCTATCTATCTATAGGCTTGCTCCTACCTATCTTTCCAATTTGGTCCTGCTGTACATACCTACACGTACGCTACGGTCACAAGGCTCAGGCCTCCTAATTGTCCCTAGAATGTAAACAGCAGGAGGCAGGGCTTTCTCCTATAGAGCTAAATTTTTATGGAATGGTCTGTCTACCCATGTGAGAGACGCAGACTCGGTCTCAACCTTTAAGTCTTTACTGAAGACTCATCTCTTCAGTAGGTCATATGATTGAGTGTAGTCTGGCCCAGGAGTGGGAAGGTGAACGGAAAGGCACTGGAGCAACGAACCGCCCTTGTTGTCTCTGCCTGGCCGGTTCCCCTCTCTCCACTGGGATTCTCTGCCTCTAACCCTATTACAGGGGCTGGGTCACTGGCTTACTGGTGCTCTTCCATGCCATCCCTAGGAGGGGTGCGTCACTTGAGTGGGTCGAGGTCGCTGTTGTGGTCTTCCTGTCTGGGTTGGCGCCCCCCCTTGGGTTGTGCCATGGCAGAGATCTTTGTGGGCTTGGTCTTTTTCCTTGTCTCAGGATAGTAAGTTGGTGGTTGAAGATATCCCTCTAGTGGTGGGGGGACTGTGCTTTGGCAAAGTGGGTGGGGTTATATCCTGGCTGTTTGGCCCTGTCTGGGGGTATCATCGGATGGAGTCACAATGTCTCCTGACCCCTCCTGTCTCAGCCTCCAGTATTTATGTTGCAGTTGTTTATGTGTCGGGGGGCTAGGGTCAGTCTGTTATATCTGGAGTACTTCTCCTGTCTTATCTGGTGTCCTGTTTAAGTATGCTCTCTCTAATTCTCTCTCTCTTTCTTTCTCTCTCTCGGAGGACCTGAGCCCTAGGACCATGCCTCAGGACTACCTGGCCTGATGACTCCTTGCTGTCCCCAGTCCACCTGGCCGTGCTGCTGCTTCAGTTTCAACTGTTCTGCCTGCGGCTATGGAACCCTGACCTGTTCACCGGACGTGCTTCCTGTCCCAGACCTGCTGTTTTCAACTCTCTAGAGACAGCAGGAGCGGTAGAGATACTCTGAAAGATCGGCTATGAAAAGCCAACTGCCATTTACTCCTGAGGTGCTGACCTGTTGCACCCTCGACAACTACTGTGATTATTAGTATTTGACCATGCTGGTCATTTATGAACATTTGAACATCTTGGCCATGTTCTGTTATAATCTCCACCCGGCACAGCCAGAAGAGGACTGGCCACCCCTCATATCCTGGTTCCTCTCTAGGCTTCTTCCTAGGTTCTGGCCCAAACCTGCTGTTTGGGGTTTTAGGCTGGGTTTCTGTACAGCACATTGTGACATCAGCTGATGTAAGAAGGGCTTTATAAATGAATTTGATTTGATCTATCGCAAAACACACTGGGCACAGCCCTTCCATCTACCTATCTCCACCACAGATCTTATTCTGTTCAGAAACCTGCTCTAAGATTGTTTGCCCAGGCAGCCAGAGCTGAGGACCTCGTCAGGGACCTCAGTGTTCAAACTCCAACCATATGTTCTGTTCTCCAATGTTCCACTATGATGCCCTGCAGAGAGAGATGTGAGAGACTGATAGGAACGTTCAAAGGGTTCTGACGTTCTGCCATTCCAAAAGGTTCTGAGGGTTCTGTGCCAACGTTACCTCGGACTTATGAGGGGAACCCCTCCCCAATTAAACATCAGGCCCATATGTCTCTATGCACGCACACACACACACAGTCTTGTTTAACTAACCTTATGGGGACATGCAAACCACTCAAAATCTAATTTTCCCTAACCCCTACCCCTAATTCTAACCCTAACACTAATTCTAACCCTAACTCTAATTCCTAACCCCTTAGAAATAGCATTTGATGTTGTGGGAACTAACAAAATGTACAAACACACGCACTCCACCCCCTAAACACCAACACATCCCAGTCACTTCATTAATCTACAGAAGAGGGGAGGAGAAGGGGGGAGGGGAGGAGAAGAGGAGAGGAGGAGAAGAGGAGAGTAGAAGGTATTCTCACAGACGACTACCTGTTATGACATCACGGCGAGATTCTGACTGCGTCCCAAATGGCACCCTATTCCCTATATAGTGCACTACTTTAGACAAGAGACCTATGGGCCGTAGCACCCTATTCCCTACATAGTGCACTACTTTTGTATGGCCTCCGGTCAAAAGTAGTGCACTGTATAGGGTGCCATTTGGGACACAGTCCTGTTAGACTCTGAGGAAGGTTGAAGACCATGGAATACACCAAGGATCCTCCAGACACACCCCCTCTCCCCGTCCGCTGTACTGTCACCCTCTACTCCCAACCCCACTGATTACTGTGTTTCCAACAGTCGTGATCTTCTGTAAACAATCTCTGTTTTCATTATCTTTTAAACTGATTATCTCTATGAATGTAAGTTTCCAGTTCTGGTCTAAAACTGCAGAAGAAACAACAGAGGCCATATTGATGCCAGCTGCTGCAGCTACATGATCTTACAAGGGAAGGAGGGATACACCTAGAGAGAGAGGGAAGGAGAGAGAGGGGAGAGAGAGGGAAGAGAGAAGGAGGGATACACCTAGAGAGAGGAAAGGAGAGAGAGAGGAAAGGAGAGAGAGAGGAAAGGAGAGAGAGAGGAAAGGAGAGAGAGAGAGAGAGAGAGAGAGAGAGAGAGGGAAGGATACACCTAGAGAGAGGAAAGGAGGGATACACCTAGAGAGAGAGGGAAGGAGAGAGAGGGAAGGAAAGAGGGATGGAGAGAGAAGGAGGGATACACCTAGAGAGAGGGAAGGAGGGATACACCTAGAGAGAGAGGGAAGGAGAGAGAGGGAAGGAAAGAGGGATGGAGAGAGAAGGAGGGATACACCTAGAGAGAGGGAAGGAGGGATACACCTAGAGAGAGAGGGAAGGAGAGAGAGGGAAGGAAAGAGGGATGGAGAGAGAAGGAGGGATACACCTAGAGAGAGGGAAGGAGGGATACACCTAGAGAGAGAGGGAAGGAGAGAGAGGGAAGGAAAGAGGGATGGAGAGAGAAGGAGGGATACACCTAGAGAGAGGGAAGGAGGGATACACCTAGAGAGAGGGAAGGAGGGATACACCTAGAGAGAGAGGGAAGGAGAGAGAGGGAAGGAAAGAGGGATGGAGAGAGAAGGAGGGATACACCTAGAGAGAGGGAAGGAGGGATACACCTAGAGAGAGAGGGAAGGAGAGAGGGAAGGAAAGAGGGATGGAGAGAGAAGGAGGGATACACCTAGAGAGAGGGAAGGAGAGAGAGAGAGAGGGAAGGATACACCTAGAGAGAGAGGGAAGGAGAGAAGGAGGGATACACCTAGAGAGAGGGAAGGAGGGATACACCTAGAGAGAGAGGGAAGGAAAGAGAGGGAAGGAAAGAGGGATGGAGAGAGAAGGAGGGATACACCTAGAGAGAGAGGAAAGGAGAGAGAGAGAGAGAGGGAAGGAGAGAAGGAGGGATACACCTAGAGAGAGGGAAGGAGGGATACACCTAGAGAGAGGGAAGGAGGGATACACCTAGAGAGAGGGAAGGAGGGATACACCTAGAGAGAGGGAAGGAGAGAGAGAAGGAGGGATATAGGGAAAGAGAGAAGGAGAGATACACCTAGAGAATAAGGAAAGGAGAGAGGGAGGGAGAGGGAAAGAGCTGGGATACATAGAGGGAGAGAATGAGAGGGAGGGAGAGAGGGAAGGAGAGAGAGATGGAGACAGATGGAAGGAGCTGAGATACGCCCTCTCTCCTCTCCCTCTGTGTGAGAGAGGTAAGGAGAGAGGGAAGGGGAGAAGGAGAGAGGGAAGGAGAGAGGGAGGGAGAGTCTGCATTAAGAATGCTTCGTAAAGCTCCATGCTTGTTCAGTATGACAGCCATTGGATCAACAGATACCCTTCAGGGTTATCCTAAACCATGCTTGTGGTTTTGCACAATATGCTGTTGATTGTATTCAGAACTAACCAAGGGGTAAACAGACGTCTAGACTGTTTTCTCTCAGGCTGCTAGCTCTGGGAATGACAGACAGCTTGGCAACATGGCCATGATAATACACCATACAAACATGACACACATTCACACACACACACACAAATCAATCATATCGAATTTTATTGGTCACATACACATGGTTAGCAGATGTTAATGTGAGTGTAACGAAATGCTTGTGCTTCTAGCTCCGACAGTGCAGTAATATCTAACAAGTAATCTAACAATTCCCCAACAACTACCTTATACACACAAGTGTAAAGGAGTGAATAAGAATATGTACATAAGGATATATGAATGAGTGATGGTACAGAGCGGCATAGGCAAGATGCAGTAGATGGTATCGAGTACAGTATATACATATGAGATGAGTATGTAAACAAAGTGGCATAGTTAAAGTGGCTAGTGATACATGTATTACATAAAGATGCAGTAGATCATATACAGTAATGTATATACATATGAGTTAAGTCATGTAGGGTATGTAAACATTATATTAAGTAGCATTGTTTAAAGTGGCTAGTGATACATTTTACATCAATTTACATCAATTCCCATTATTAAAGTGAGCTGGAGTTGAGTCAGTATGTTGGCAGCAGCCACTCAATGTTAGTGGTGGCTGTTTAACAGTCTGATGGCCTTGAGATAGAAGCTGTTTTTCAGTCTCTCGGTCTCAGCTTTGATGCACCTGTACTGACCTCGCCTTCTGGATGATAGCAGGGTGAACAGTGGCTCGGGTGGTTGTTGTCCTTGGTGATCTTTTTGGCCTTCCTGTGACATCGGGTGTTGTAGGTGTCCACACATAAACACAACCACACACATAAACACAAACACATATACATCCACTCGTTACTGGTACTCCCTGTATATAGCCATGTTATTACCTGGTACTCCCTGTATATAGCCATGTTATTACCTGGTACTCCCTGTATATAGCCATGTTATTACCTGGTACTCCCTGTATATAGCCATGTTATTACCTGGTACTCCCTGTATATAGCCATGTTGATACCTGGTACTCCCTGTATATAGCCATGTTATTACCTGGTACTCCCTGTATATAGCCATGTTATTACCTGGTACTTCCTGTATATAGCCATGTTATAACCTGGTACTTCCTGTATATAGCCAAGTTAGCACCACCCGGTGACGACGACCGCCACCTGGACAGGAAGGGGAGCCACCTTCGGTAGGAGTCGTGACATTTGCAAGTGAATTGAAAATCAAATACAGAAATATCTCATTTACGTAAGTTTTCACACCTCTGAGTCAATACATGTTAGAATTACCTTTGGCGGTGATTACACCTGGGTATGTCTCGAAGAGCTTTACACACCTGGATTGTACAATATTTGCACAACATTCTTCTTTACATTCTTCAAGCTCTGTCAAGCTGGTTGTTGATCATTGCTAGACAGCCATCTTCAAGTCTTGCCATAGATTGTCGAGACGATTTAAGTCAAAACTGTAACTTAGCCAGGAACATTCAATGTCATCTTGGTAAGCAACCCCAGTGTATATTTGACCTTGTGTTTTAGGTTATAGTCCTGCTGAAATGTGAATATTTCCCACCCAAAAAAAGCAGACTGAACCAGGTTTTCCTCAAGGATTTTGCTCTATTCAGTTTCTTTTTATCCTAAAAAAAAACTCCCCAGTACTTGCCGTTGACAGGCAATAGCCATAACATGATGCAGCCAGCACCACCTTTAAAACATGGAGTGGTACTCAGGGATGTGTTGTGGTGCTTCGTATTCAGTACAAAACTCTTTGCCACATTTCGTTGCTGTATTACTTTAGTGCCTTGTTGCAAACAGGATATTTTTATTCTGTGCAAGCTAGTATTGTCATTTAGGTTAGTATTGTGGAGTAACTACAATGTTGTTGATCCATCCTCAGTTTGCTCCTATCACAGCCATTAAACTCTTTTAACTGTTTTAAAGTCATCATTGGCTTCGTGGTGAAATCCCTGAGTGGTTTCCTTCCTCTCTGGCAACTGAGTTAGGAAGGACGCCTGTACTGTATCTTTGTAGAGACCGGGTGTATTGATACACCATCAATACTGCCTTCCACTCATACACCATAGTATAATTAATAACTTCACCATGCTCAAAGGGATATTCAATGTCTGCTTTTTTTTAAAAACCAATCTACCCTTCATTGCGAGGCATTAGAAAACCTCCCTGGTCTTTGTGGTTGAATCTGTGTTTGAAATTCACTGCTCGACTGAGGGACCTTACAGATAATTGTACGTGTGGGGTACAGAGATGAGGTAGTCATGTTTTTTTTTAAATCATGTTAAGCACTATTATTGCGCACACAGTGAGTCCATGCAACTTATTCTGTGACTGGTTAAGCACATTTCTACTCCTGAACTTATTTAGGCTCATAACTAAGGGGTTGAATACATTAACATTTCACTGTTAAGTGTTTTATTCATTTGTAAATGTTTCTAAAAACATAATTCCACTTTGACGTGCCAATGACATAACATCTAAATTTAGTTTTAAATTCAGGCTGTAAAACAACAAAATGTGGAAAATGTCTGAGAGAGGCTGTGAATATTTTTTGAATGTAAAAGCTTTATTTAAGGCAAGTCGGTTAAGAACAAATTCTTGTTTACAATGACGGCCTCCTGGGGAAGAGATTTTTACCTTGTCAGCTGGAGATACGATCCAGCAACCTTTCGGTTACTGGCCCAACCACAAGGTTATCTGCCGCCCCATATACTCAGAATTTAATTATGTTGTTTCCTGTTTGGACCCCAGGAAGGGTAGCCTCTGCCTTGGCAGCAGCTAATTGGGGATCCTAATAAATACTAAATACTCATATATATTCATCTTGCTGCTCCTAATCCCCCTTCACGTTCTCCTCCTCCTCCTCCTATTCACCTCCTCCTCCACCTGGTCCTTCACCTCCACCTCCTCCTATTCACCTCCTCCACCTGCTCCTTCACCTCACATCTAGTCACCCTCCTCCGCCTCCTCCTCACCTCACATCTATTCACCCTCCTCCACATCCTCCCTCTACTCCTCCCCTTCACGTCCTCCTCCTCCTATTCACCTCCTCCACCTGCTCCTTCACCTCACATCTAGTCACCCTCCTCCGCCTCCTCCTCCTCACCTCACATCTATTCACCCTCCTCCACCTCCTCACCTCACATCTATTCACCCTCCTCCACCTCCTCACCTCACATCTATTCACCCTCCTCCACCTCCCCAATTCCTCACATCTATTCACCCTCCTCCACCTCTTCTTCCTCCTTCTCCTCCTCACTATCTACCCTCCTCCTCCACCTCCTCCAACACCGCCTCCACCACCTCTTAAGTATCCACCTCCTCCTACCCCACCTCCTATCTATCCACCCTCCTCCACCCCACCTCCTATCTATCCACCTTCCTCCACCCCACCTCCTATCTATCCACCTTCCTCCACCCCACCTCCTATCTATCCTTCTCCTCCACCCCACCTCCTATCTATCCTTCTCCTCCACCTCCTATCTATCCTTCTCCTCCACCCCACCTCCTTCTGCTCCACCCCACCTCCTTCTGCTCCACCCCACCTCCTTCTGCTCCACCCCACCTCCTTCTCCTCCTACTCTACATCACAGCTATCCCCCCTGTTGCAACATCAAATTCTGCTCAGACCTCAGATAGATTCTCTGTCGTTTGTTTCGGCTGCAATTTGAACATCCAGTGAACCCACTGCCTTCCACTCATTTGCCAACCGTCACTTTGGCCCAATGAAAGTAAAGTGTGAGTGATGGAGCTGTGTAATGTCCCACAGCACGCTAGCTACAAAGAGACTAGGCTACAGCTTCTGTTTGGTAAACACTCTGGCTGTATCTCATATAGCACCCTATTCCCTAAGGGCTCTGGTCAAAAGTAGAGCACTATGTAGGGAATAGGTTGCCATTTGGGACAGAGACGCTCACTCTCTCCATCATAACACACAGAGACCTGCCACAGGCTCACACAACAGAGTGGCTCACTAAATCACTCTCTCTGGGAAGCAAATTATCTGGTATATGTCAGATCTCAGGCCAGGTATTCACTCTGTGTCAACAACAACTTGCATGAGTCAGATGAAAAAAAAAAGAGAGCGGCACGGAGAGAGAGAGAGACAGAAAGAGAGAGAGAAAGAGAGTGCGAGAGAGAAAGAGGCAGAGAGAGAGAGGGCGAGAGAGAGAGAGTCCCATCCACCAAACTACCAGGTGTGACACATGGAAGGGACTCAGAGTGTTGGTATAGAGCAGACCTAACTCACTCTATAAAATACATGAAAAAAGGAACATTTGACATTTGGCTAGAAAAAAAACTGAAAAACATCCACCTGTGTGACAGAGAAAAACATCCACCTGTGTGACAGAGAAAAACGTCCACCTGTGTGACAGAGAAAAACGTCCACCTGTGTGACAGAGAATAACGTCCACCTGTGTGACAGAGAATAACGTCCACCTGTGTGACAGAGAATAACGTCCACCTGTGTGACAGAGAATAACGTCCACCTGTGTGACAGAGAATAACGTCCACCTGTGTGACAGAGAATAACGTCCACCTGTGTGACAGAGAATAACGTCCACCTGTGTGACAGAGAATAACGTCCACCTGTGTGACAGAGAATAACGTCCACCTGTGTGACAGAGAATAACGTCCACCTGTGTGACAGAGAATAACGTCCACCTGTGTGACAGAGAATAACGTCCACCTGTGTGACAGAGAATAACGTCCACCTGTGTGACAGAGAATAACGTCCACCTGTGTGACAGAGAATAACGTCCACCTGTGTGACAGAGAATAACGTCCACCTGTGTGACAGAGAATAACGTCCACCTGTGTGACAGAGAATAACGTCCACCTGTGTGACAGAGAATAACGTCCTCCTGTGTGACAGAGAAAAACATCCACCTGTGTGACAGAGAAAAACATCCACCTGTGTGACAGAGAAAAACATCCACCTGTGTGACAGAGAAAAATGTCCTCCTGTGTGCTACCTATATCCCCCCCCACTAGATTCCCCATACTTAAATAAAGACCTCTCCATCCTGGAGGGGGAAAGCAATCATTTCCAGGCCCAGGGACATGTACTAGTCTGTGTCGACCTAAATGCCAGAACCGGACAAGAACCTGACACCCTCAGCACACAGGGGGACAAACACTGCCTGGGGGTGACAGCATTCCCTCCCCCATATGCCCCACTAGGCACAACAACGACACCAACAAAAACAGGTCACAACTCCTGCAGCTCTGTTGCACGCTGGGTATGTACATAGTCAATGGTAGGCTTCGAGGGGACTCCTATGGTAGGTACACCTATAGCTCATCTCTTGGCAGTAGTACTGTAGACTACTTTATCACTGACCTCAACCCAGAGTCTCTCAGAGTTCACAGTGAGCCCATTGCCTATCAGATCACAGAAAAATCACAGTCTACCTGAACAGAGAAATACTCTCAATCATGAGGCATCAATGCCAAAGGAACTGAGTAACATTAAGAAATGCTATAGTTGGAAGGAAAGTAGTGTGGAAACCTACCAAAAAACAATTAGGCAACAACAAATTCAATCCCTTTTCCTGGACAAAACGTTAATAGTGAAGGTGTAAACTTGGCAGTAGAAAACCTAAACAGTATATTTGACCTCTCAGCTTCCTTATCAAATAAAAAAATCTAACAGAAACCCCAGAAAATTAACAAATGGTTTGATGAAGAATGCAAAAAACCTAAGAAAGAAAATGAGAAACCTATCCAACCAAAAGCATAGAGGCGCAGAAAACCTGAGTCTTTCACTGTGGTGAATCAGTAAAACTGTAACAGAGACCAAGGCGCAGCGTAATTTGTGGTCATCATATTTATTTCAATGAGAACCAGCAACAAAATAACATAGTGAAACCAAAACGACCGTACTGTTCCATAGGCTACAAGAGCTGTACAAAAACAAGATCCCACAACATAGGTGGGGAAAAAGGCCACCTAAGGATGATTCCCAATCAGAGACAATGACAGACAGCTGCCTCTGATTGGGAACCACACTCGGCCAAACACAAAGAAATACAAAACATAGCCCACCCCACATCACACCCTGGCCTCTAGAGAAATAAAATGGCTCTCTAAGGGCGTGACAAAAATAATAAAGAAAAGCACGTCAGATATCAGCTCAAGGCAGCATTATGGACCCCTAATTAGTTCCTGCCAAGGCAGCAGCTACTCTTCCTGGGGTTTATTATGGACCCCTAATTAGTTCCTGCCAAGGCAGCAGCTACTCTTCCTGGGGTTTATTATGGATCCCCATTAGTTCCTGTCAAGGCAGCAGCTACTCTTCCTGGGGTTTATTATGGATCCCCATTAGTTCCTGCCAAGGCAGCAGCTACTCTTCCTGGGGTTTATTATGGATCCCCATTAGTTCCTGCCAAGGCAGCAGCTACTCTTCCTGGGGTTTATTATGGATCCCCATTAGTTCCTGCCAAGGCAGCAGCTACTCTTCCTGGGGTTTATTATGGGTCCCCATTAGTTCCTGCCAAGGCAGCAGCTACTCTTCCTGGGGTTTATTATGGATCCCTGTTAGTTCCTGCCAAGGCAGCAGCTACTCTTCCTGGGGTTTATTATGGATCTGGGGTCCAGCAAAATTAAGGCAGTTTATACCATTTTAAAAACATTACATTCACAGAATTGACAACAGACCATATGCCCTCAGGCCCCTACTCCACCACTACCACATGTCTACATTACTGAATCAATGTGTATGGATAGGGCGTATGTTATCGTGTGTGTGTCTAATTAATAATCTAATTTTACTGCTTGTGTCAGTTACCTGATGTGGAATAGAGTTCCACGTAGTCATGGCTCTATGTAGTACTGTGGAATAGAGTTCCATGTAGTCGTGGCTCTATGTAGTACTGTGCACCTCCCATAGTCTGTTCTGGACTTGGGGACTGGGAAGAGACCTCTGGTGGCATGTCTTGTGGGGTTTGCATGGGTGTCTGAGCTGTGTGCCAGTAGTTTAGACAGACAGCTCGGTGCATTCAACATGTCAATACCTCTAGTAAATAAAAGTAATGATGCAGTCAATCTCTCCTCCACTTTCAGCCAGGAGAGATTGACATGCATATTATTAATATTAGCTCACTGTGTACTTTTAAGGGCCAGCTGTGCTGCCCTGTTCTGAGCCAATTGCAATTTTCCTAAGTCCTTTGTTGAGGCACCTGACCACAGGACTGAACAGTAGACAAGGTGTGACAAAACTAGGGCCTGTAGGACCTGCCTTGTTTATAGTGTTAGAAGGCAGAGCATCACTTTATGATAGACAGACTTCTCCCCATCTTAGCTCCTACTGCATCAAAATGTTTTGACCAAACAGTTTAGCCATCTCAACTTGCTCAATTTACACATTATTTATTACAAGATTTAGTTGAGGGTTTAGTGAGTGTTTTGTTCCAAATACAATGTTTTTAGTTTTTGAAATATTTAGGACTATCTTATTCCTTGCCACCCACTCTGAAACAAACTGCAGATCTTTGTTAAGTGTTGCAGTCATTTCAGTCGCTGTAGTAGTTGACGTGTAGAGTGTTAAGTTATCCGCATACATAGACACACTGGTTTTACTCAAAGTCAGTGGCATGTCATTGTAAAAAGCAAGGTGCCTAAACAGCTACCCTGGGGAATTCCTGATTCTAACTGGATTATATTTAAGAGGCTTCCATTAAAGAACACCCTCTGTTCTGTTAGACAGGTAACTCTTTATCCACATTATAGCAGGGGGGTGTAAATCCATAACACATACGTTGTTCCAGCAGCAGACTATTATCAATAATGTCAAAAGCTGCACTGAAGTCTAACAAAACAGCCCCCACTATATTTTTATCATCAATTTCTCTCAGCCAATCATCAGTCATTTGTGTAAATGCTGTGCTTGTTGAGTGTCCTTCCCTATAAGCATGCTGAAATTCTGTTGTCAATTTGTTTACTGTAAAATAGCATTGTATCTGGTCAAACACAATTTTTTCCAGAAGTTTACTAAGGGTTGGTAACAGGCTGATTGGTCAGCTATTTGAGCCAGTAAATGGGGCTTTACTATTCTTGGGTAGCGGAATGACTTCAGCTTCCCTCCAGGCCTGAGGGCACACACTTTCTAGTAGGTTTAAATTGAAGTTGAGGCAAATAGGTGTGGCAATATCGTCAGCTGTTATCCTCAGTAATTTTCCATTCAGATTGTCAAACCCCAGTTGCTTTTCATTGTTGAAAGACAACAATAATGTTGTCACCTCTTCCACACTGACTTTACGGAATTCAAAAGTACAATTCTTGTCTTTCATGATTTGGACCGATATACTTGGATATGTAGTGTCAGCATTTGTTGCTGGCTTGTCATCCTTAAGTTTACTTATCTTGCCAATGAAGAAGTCATTAAAGTAGTTTGCAATATCAGTGGGCTTTGTGATGAATGAGCCATCTGATTCAATAAATGGAGCCAAGTTGGATTTTTTTCACCAAAATTTCTATTAAGGTGCATCAAACGTTTTTTAAATTTATATCTTTGTTTCATCTTTGTTTTGTGTAGTTTATTTTTCTTTGTTGGTGATGATTGTATTTAGTTTAGTCGCATGATTTCTTATACCATATATATATATATATATATAAAATACAAATCTTAGAATCAACTATTAAAAGGTTACTAGAAACCACTGGAGTCTCCAATTGCATTGAAATAACTAACTCCAATGAACTACAGGACAAAATACAAACCCTCCATCCCAAAAAGGCCTGTGGTGTTGATGGTAACCTCAATGAAATTATCAAATATACAGACAACAAATTCCAATTGGCTATACTAAAACTCTTTAACATCATCCTTAGCTCTGGCATCTTCCCCAATATTTGGAACCAAGGACTGATCACCCTAATCCACAAAGTGGAGGCAAATTTGACACCAATAACTACTGTGGGATATGCGTCAACAGCAACCTTGGGAAAATCCTCTGCATTATCATTAACAGCAGACTCGTACATTTCCTCAATGAAAACAATATACTGAGCAAATGTCAAATTGGCTTTTTACCAAATTACCGTACGACAGACCATGTATTCACCCTACACACCCTAATTGACAAACAAACAAGGCAAAGTCTTCTCATGATTTGTTGATTTCAAAAAAAGCTTTGACTCAATTTGGTATGAGGGTCTGCTATACAAATTGATGGAAAGTGGTGTTGGGGGTACAACAAGACATTATAAAATTCATGTACACAAGCAACAAATGTGCAGTAAAATTGGCAGAAAACACACACATTTCTTCCCAGAGGGCCGTGAGGTGAGACTGGGATGCAGTTTAAGCCTCACACTCTTCAAAATATATATCAACAAATAGGACACTAAATAGGGCACTAGAACTGTCTGCAGCACCCAGCCTCACCCTACTAGTATGTGAAATCAAATGTCTACTGTTTGCTGATGATCTGGTGCTTCTGTCACCAACCAAGGAGAGCCTACAGCAGCATCTAGATCTCCTGCACAGATTCTGCCAGACCTCTGCCCTGACAGTGCATCTCAGTAAGACAAATATAATGGTGTTCCAAAAAAGGTCCAGTCTCCAGGACCATGAATACAAATTCCATCTAGACACCGTTGCCCTAGAGCACAGAAAAAACTATACCTACTTCGGCCTGAACATCATCGCCACAGGTAACTTCCACAAAGCTGTGAACGATCTGAGAGACAAGGCTAAAAGGGCATTCTATGCCATTAGAAGGAACATAAGGTTCAAATCAAATCAAATCAAATTTATTTATATAGCCCTTCGTACATCAGCTGATATCTCAAAGTGCTGTACAGAAACCCAGCCTAAAACCCCAAACAGCAAGCAATGCAGGTGGAGAAGCACATACCAATACCAATTAGGATTTGGCTAAAAATACTTGAATCAGTTATAGAACCCATTGCCCTTTATGGTTGTGAGGTCTGTGTACAATGTAAAACATCAAATAATGCACTTAGAACAGAATTAGGACGACACCCGCTAATTATCCAAATCCAGAAAAGAGCCGTTAGAATTCTACAACACCCTAAAAGGAAGCGATTCCCAAACCTTCCATAACAAAGCCATCACCTACAGAGAGATGAACCTGGAGAAGAGTCCCCTAAGCAAGCTGATCCTGGGGCTCTGTTCACAACACAAAATGACCCCACAGAGCCCCAGGACATCAACACAATTAGACCCAACTAAATCATGAGAAAACGAAAATATAATTACTTGACAAATTGGAAAGAATTTACAAAAAAAACTGAGCAAACTAGAAAGCTATTTGGCCCTAAACAGAGAGTACACAGTGGCAGAATACTTGACCACTGTGACTGACCTAAACTTAAGGAAAGCCTAGAGTGTGTACAGACTCAGTGAGCATAGCCTTGCTATTGAAAAAGGCTTCCATACACAGACCTGGCACTCAAGAGAAGATGAGTTGCACTTCCTAACCTCTTTCCAAATGCATGACCATATTAGAAAACACATATTTCCCTCAGATTACACACATCCACAAAGAATTTGAAAACCAACCCAATTTTGGTAAACTCCCATATCTATTAGGTAAATACCAGTGTGCCGTCACAGCAGCAAGATTTGTGACCTGTTGCCACAAGAAAAGGGCAACCAGTGAAGAACAAACACCATTGTAAAAATATATATATATTGTGGCAAACCTCTTCAAGGTTAGGAGCGTTTGTCACAAATTAAGTGGTAAACTGTCACCAAATCACCCAAGAATGAGAGTTCTTTCGAACAGGACAGTACCTGTTTGTTTGTTTCTCCGTACGTACCAGGCCATAGGCGAGGTCAAGGATAGCAGGGTTCGGTACACGAATCAGGTTCTCGGTAGGTGCAGGTCCAAACGCCAACAGGTAAGTCCAAAACAATCCAGCTCATACACGGTAAATCCAGCCAATCTCTATTGTCTCTTTCTGTATTGTTCATAGATCCTTCCAGCACTCTCTCCTCCTCTTCCTGTTTTTTCTTGACCCTTTATCTGTGGGTCGGCTCCACCTTCTGAGGGTTCCCCTTGCTTCTGGGACTTATAGTTTTGGCGGTCGGCCATTTTGTGATCTGTAGTTCTGACAGGGGTGGCCATTTTAGTGATCGGGCAGAGCCCGTTTATTAGTTCTGCTCTCACATCTCTGCCATTTATCACTCGACCCCCTTCTTTGCCACAATATATATATTTCACCTTTATTTAACCAGGTAGGCTAGTTGAGAACAAGTTCTCATTGACAACTGCGACCTGGCCAAGATAAAGCATAGCAGTGTGAACAGACAACAACACAGAGTTACACATGGAGTAAACAATAAACAAGTCAATAACACAGTAGAAAAAAGAAAAAAAGAGTCTATATACATTGTGTGCAAAAGGCATGAGGAGGTAGGCGAATAATTACAATTTAGCAGATTAACACTGGAGTGATAAATAATCAGATGGTCATGTGCAGGTAGAGATACTGGTGTGCAAAAGAGCAGAAAAGTAAAGAAATAAAAACAGTATGGGGATGAGGTAGGTAAATTGGGTGGGCTATTTACCGATGGACTATGTACAGCTGCAGCGATCGGTTAGCTGCTCAGATGGCAGATGTTTAAAGTTGGTGAGGGAGTTAAAAGTCTCCAACTTCAGCGATTTTTGCAATTCGTTCCAGTCACAGGCAGCAGAGAACTGGAAGGAAAGGCGGCCAAATGAGGTGTTGGCTTTAGGGATGATCAGTGGGATACACCTGCTGGAGCGCGTGCTACGGGTGGGTGTTGCCATCGTGACCAGTGAACTGAGATAAGGTGGAGCTTTACCTAGCATGGACTTGTAGATGACCTGGAGCCAGTGGGTCTGGCGACGAATATGTAGCGAGGACTAGCCGACTAGAGCATACAGGTAGCAGTGGTGGGTGGTATAAGGTGCTTTAGTAACAAAACGGATGGCACTGTGATAAACTGCATCCAGTTTGCTGAGTAGAGTATTGGAAGCTATTTTGCAGATGACATCGCCGAAGTCGAGGATCGGTAGGATAGTCAGTTTTACTAGGGTATGTTTGGCAGCGTGAGTGAAGGAGGCTTTGTTGCGGAATAGAAAGCCGACTCTAGATTTGATTTTCGATTGGAGATGTTTGATATGAGTCTGGAAGGAGAGTTTACAGTCTAGCCAGACACCTAGGTACTTATAGGTGTCCACAAATTCTAGGTCGGAACCATCCAGGGTGGTGATGCTAGTCGGGCGTGCGGGTGCAGGCAGCGAACGGTTAAAAAGCATGCATTTGGTTTTACTAGCGTTTAAGAGCAGTTGGAGGCCACGGAAGAAGTGTTGTATGGCATTGAAGCTTGTTTGGAGGTTAGATAGCACAGTGTCCAAGGAAGGGCCGAGAATTGAACCCTGTGGCATCCCCATAGAGACTGCCAGAGGACCGGACAACATGCCTTCCGATTTGACACACTGAACTCTGTCTGCAAAGTAGTTGGTGAACCAGGCAAGGCAGTCATTAGAAAAACCGAGGCTACTGAGTCTGCCGATAAGAATATTGTGATTGACAGAGTCGAAAGCCTTGGCCAGGTCGATGAAGACGGCTGCACAGTACTGTCTTTTATCGATGGCGGTTATGATATCGTTTAGTACCTTGAGCGTGGCTGAGGTGCACCCGTGACCGGCTCGGAAACCAGATTGCACAGCGGAGAAGGTACGGTGGGATTCGAGATGTTCAGTGATCTGTTTGTTGACTAGGCTTTCGAAGACCTTAGATAGGCAGGTCAGGATGGATATAGGTCTGTAACAGTTTGGGTCCAGGGTGTCTCCCCCTTTGAAGAGGGGGATGACTGCGGCAGCTTTCCAATCCTTGGGGATCTCAGCCGATATGAAAGAGAGGTTGAACAGGCTGGAAATAGGGGTTGCGACAATGGCGGTGGATAGTTTCAGAAATAGAGAGTCCAGATTGTCAAGACCAGCTGATTTGTACAGGTCCAGGTTTTGCAGCTCTTTCAGAACATCTGCTATCTGGATTTGGGTAAAGGAGAAGCTGGGGAGGCTTGGGCGAGTAGCTGCAGGGGGGGGCGGAGCTGTTGGCCGAGGTTGGAGTAGCCAGGAGAAAGGCATGGCCAGCCATTGAGAAATGCTTGTTGAAGTTTTCGATTATCATGGATTTATCAGTGGTGACCGTGTTACCTAGCCTCAGTGCAGTGGGCAGCTGGGAGGAGGTGCTCTTGTTCTCCATGGACTTTACAGTGTCCCAAAACTTTTTGGAGTTAGAGCTACAGGATGCAAATTTCTGCTTGAAAAAGCTGGCCTTTGCTTTCCTGACTGACTGCGTGTATTGGTTCCTGACTTCCCTGAACAGTTGCATATCGCGGGTACTGATGCTATTGCAGTCCGCCATTGTAAATACAACAATTATTTTGGAACTTTTGTTTACTGTAAATTTGTATTGTTTATTTCACTTTTGTTTATTATCTACTTCACTTGCTTTGGCAGTGTTAACATATGTTTCCCAAGCCAATTAATTAAATAAAGCCCTTAAATTGAATTGAGCAGAGAGGGGCAGCACAGAGAGAGAGAGAGTATGTGAGAGAGAGAAAGAGAGAGAGAGAGAGAGAGAGAGATACAGAGACAGAGAGGCACGGAGGTAGAGATGACTAAAGATACTGTAAATTAACCGGGCAGTGAGGCAGCCAATCAGCTGGTTCCATAGCCCTAACCCTGAATCCAAATCAATCCATCAATCAATCAAATGTATTTATAAACCCCTTCTTACATCAGCTGATGTCACAGCTGTACAGAAACCCAGCCTAAAACCCCAAACAGCAAGCAATGCAGTTGTAGATGCCTGGCCATAGATAGGTTTTTATTCTCTATTTTGGTTAGCCCAGGGTGTGACTAGGGTGGGCATTCTATGTTCATTTTCTATGTTTTCTATTTCTTTGTTGTTTGGCCGGTGTGGTTCTCAATCAGAGGCAGCTGTCTATCGTTGTCTCTGATTGAGAACCATTAACAGAACTTGCCTCATCTCTCACATGGGTAGGCAGACCATTCCATAAAAATTGAGCTCTATAGGAGAAATCCCTGCCTCCAGCTGTTTACTTAGAAATTCTAGGGACATTTAGGAGGCCTACGTCTTGTGACTGTAGCGTACGAGTAGGTATGTTACGGCAGGACCAAATCGGAAAGATAGGTAGGAGCAAGCCCATGTTATGCTTTGTAGGTTAGCAGTAAAACCTTGAAATCAGCTCTTGCCTTAACAGGAAGCCAGTGTAGAGACTGGCTAGCACTGGAGTAATATGATCACATTTTTTGGTTCTATTCTTGCAGCCGTATTTAGCACTAACTGAAGTTTATTTAGTGCTTTATCTGGGTATCCGGAAAGTAGAGCATTGCAGTAGTCTAATATAGAAGTGACAAAAGCATGGAATTAATATTTCTACATCATTTTTGGACAGAAAGTTTCTGATTTTTGAATGTTACGTAGATGGAAAAAAGCTGTCCTTGAAGCAGTCTTCATATGTTCGTCAAAACCGAGATCAGGATCCAGAGTAACGCCGAGGTCCTTCACAGTTTTATTTTGAGACGACTGTACAACCATCAAGATTAATTGTCAGATCCAACAGAAGATCTCTTTGTTCCTTGGGACCTAGAACAAGCGTCTCTGTTTTGTCTGAGTTTAAAAGTGGAACATTTGCAGCCATCCACTTCCTTATGTCTGAAACACAGGCTTCCAGTGAGGGCAATTTTGGGGCTTCACCATGTTTCATTGAAATGTACAGCTGTGTATCGTCCGCATAGCAGTGAAAGTTAACATTATGTTTCTGAATGACATCCCCAAGAGGTAAAATATATAGTGAAAACAATAGTGGTCCTAAAACGGAACCTTGAGGAACACCGAAGTTTACAGTTGATTTGTCAGAGGACAAACCATCCACAGTGACAAACTAATATCTTTCTGACAGATAAGATCTAAACCAGGCCAGAACTTGTCTGTGGAGACCAATTTGGATTTCCAATCTCTCCAAAAGATTGTGGTGATGGATGGTATCAAAAGCAGCACTAAGGTCCAGGAGCACGAGGACAGATGCAGAGCTCAAGTGCAGTCTCAGTGCTATGATGGGCTCTAAAACCAGACTTAAGAGTTTCGTAGACATTGTTTGTCTTCAGGAAGCCAGTGAGTTGCTAGGCAACAGCTTTTTCAAAAAAAGCTGACCCTGGCTCAGTAACCCTGCCTCTATGGCTCTGGCTCTATAACCCTGGCTCTATAACCCTGACCCATTCTCTATAACCCTGACTCTATAACCCTGACCCTGGCTCTATAAACCTGGCTCTATAACCCTGACCCAGACTCTATAACCCTGGCCCTGGCTCTATAACCCTGGCTCTATAACCCTGACCCATTCTCTATAACCCTGACTCTATAACCCTGACCCTGGCTCTATAAACCTGGCTCTATAACCCTGACCCAGACTCTATAACCCTGGCCCTGGCTCTATAACCCTGGCTCTATAACCCTGACCCTGGCTCTATAACCCTGGCTCTATAACCCTGACCCAGACTCTATAACCCTGACTCTATAACCCTGGCTCTATAACCCTGACCCTGGCTCTATAACCCTGACCCAGACTCTATAACCCTGGCTCTATAACCCTGACTCTATAACCCTGACTCTGACTCCATAACCATGGCTATATAATCCTGACTCTATAACCCTGGCTCTATAACCCTGACCCTGACTCTATAACCCTGACTCTATAACCCCGACTCTGACTCCATAACCCTGACTCTATAACCCTGACTCTATAACCCTGACTCCATAACCCTGACTCTATTACCCTGACTCTATTCCCCTGACTCTACAACCCTGATTCTATAACCCTGACTCTATAACCCTGACTCTATAACACTGACTCTGACTCCATAACCCTGACTCTATAACCCTGACTCCATAACCCTGACTCTATTACCCTGACTCTACAACCCTGATTCTATAAACCTGACTCTGACTCTATAACCCTGACTCTATAACCCTGACTCTATAACCCTGACTCTATAACCCTGACCCTGACTCCATAACCCTGATGCTATAACCCTGGCTCTGTAACCCTGACTCTATAACCCTGGCTCTATAACCCTGACTCTATAACCCTGACTCTATAACCTTGACTCTATAACCCTGACTCTATAACCCTGACTCTGACTCTATAACCCTGACCCTGACTCCATAACCCTGACTCTATAACCTGACTCTATAACCCTGACTCTATAACCCTGACTCTATAACCCTGACTCTGACTCTATAACCCTGACTCTATAACCCTGACTTTGACTCCATAACCCTGACTCTATAACCTGACTCTATAACCCTGACTCTGACTCTATAACCCTGACTCTATAACCCTGACTCCATAACCCTGACTCCATAACCCTGACTCCATAACCCTGACTCCATAACCCTGGCTAGCTGTGTCTCTCTCTGCAGTGTGCTACGATGGAATGTCTAAAACTACAAAGTTGAAAGATGACTTACATCTCCTTTGCCTGAACTTTCCACGGGCATTAAGTAATGTTTCTCCATCAGTCAGACCTGACAGACCTGGGTTTAATGGAAGAGCCTGAGAAGAGGAGGAGGAGAGGAAGAGGAGGAGGGGGAGGAGAGGAGGAGGATGAAGGGGTGCAAGAGGAGCAGGAGTGGGAGGAGAGGAGGAGTGGGAGGAGAGGAGGAGGAGAAGGAAGAGGGGGGAGGAGAGGAGGAGGAGAGGATGTTCTTGTTCCATTGCATGTCCATCTATATTAAATGGTTCACTCCCTGTACCTGCTTCTCAGGAGGAGAGGAGGAGAATGAGGAGAAGCAGGTGGAGGAGAGATGGTGCTTTTAGAGCACCCTCCACTGGTGTCTGGTCAGGGAGATGTGATGTAGTCATAGTAACCACTGGTGGTTGGTCAGGGAGATGTGATGTAGTCATAGTAACCACTGGTGGTTAGTCAGGGAGATGTGATGTAGTCATAGTAACCACTGGTGGTTGGTCAGGGAGATGTGATGTAGTCATAGTAACCACTGGTGGTTGGTCAGGGAGATGTGATGTACTCATAGTAGCCACTGGTGGTTGGTCAGGGAGATGTGATGTAGTCATAGTATCCACTGGTGGTTGGTCAGGGAGATGTGATGTAGTCATAGTAACCAGTGGTGGTTGGTCAGGGAGATGTGACGTAGTCATAGTAACCAGTGGTGGTTGGTCAGGGAGATGTGATGTAGTCATAGTAACCACTGGTGGTTGGTCAGGGAGATGTGATGTAGTCATAGTAACCACTGGTGGTTGGTCAGGGAGATGTGATGTAGTCATAGTAAACACTGGTGGTTGGTCAGGGTGATGTGATGTAGTCATAGCAACCACTGGTGTCTGGTCAGGGTGATGTGATGTAGTCATAGTAACCACTGGTGTCTGGTCAGGATGATGTGATGTAGTCATAGCAACCACTGGTGTCTGGTCAGGGAGATGTGATGTAGTCATAGTAACCACTGGTGTCTGGTCCGGGTGATGTGATGTAGTCATAGTAACCAGTGGTGTCTGGTCAGGTAGATGTGATGTAGTCATAGTAACCACTGGTGTCTGGTCAGGGAGATGTGATGTAGTCATAGTAACCACTGGTGTCTGGTCAGGGTGATGTGATGTAGTCATAGCAACCACTGGTGTCTGGTCAGGATGATGTAGTCATAGTAACCACTGGTGTCTGGTCAGGGAGATGTAGTCATAGTAACCACTGGTGTCTGGTCAGGGTGATGTAGTCATAGTAACCACTGGTGTCTGGTCAGGGTGATGTGATCACGGGAAACTGTAGGACTGTAAAGTCCAACACAGGAGACAAGAAGTAGGTACAGGGAGTGAACCTTTTAATATAGACGGACATGCAACGGAACAAGAAGAGTGTCTGGACACACACTACAGGGAAAAACCCAGAGGAGCAGACATACATGCAGGGACAATCAACAAGGTGAGGGAGTCCAATGAGCGCAGCTGAGCGTAAGGATGGGAACAGGTGCGTATAAAGACAGGCAGCTTGAGAGCTTCAAGTTCCTTGGTGGCCACATCACCAACAAACTATCATGGTCCAAGCACACCAAGACAGTTGTGAGGAAGGGCACAACAAAACCTATTCCCCCTCAGAAGACTTGGCATGGGTCCTCAGATCCTCAAAAGGTTCTACAGCTGCCCCATCGAGAGCATGTTCCCATCCTTACCTGACTGGTTGCATCACTGCGGACTCAAGGCAATTCAGAGGGTAGTGCGAACAGCCCAGTACATCACTGGGGCCAAGCTTCCTGCCGCCCAGGACCTCTATACTAGGCGGTGTCAGAGCAAGACCATAAAAATTGTCAGAGGCTCCAGCCACCCTAGTCATAGACTGTTCTCTCTGCTACCGCACGGCAAGCGGTACCGGAGCGCCAAGTCTAGGTCCAAGAGGCTTCTAAACAGCTTCTACCCCCCCAAGCCATAAGACTCCTGAACATCTAATCAAATGGCTACCCAGACTATTTGCATTGACCCCCCCCCCCCCTTTACACCGCTGCTACTCTCTGTTGTTGTCATCTATGCACAGTCACTTTAATAACTCTACCTACATGTACATATTACCTCAACTAACTGGTGCCCCTGCACATTGACTCTGTACTGGTACCCCCCTGTATATAGCCTCCACATTGACTCTGTACCGGTACCCCGTGTATATAGTCTCCACATTGACTCTGTACCGATACCCCCTGTATATAGCCTCCACATTGACTCTGTACCGGTACCCCGTGTATATAGTCTCCACATTGACTCTGTACCGGTACCCCCTGTATATAGCCTCCACATTGATTCTGTACCGGTACCCCCTGTATATAGCCTCCACATTGACTCTGTACCGGTACCCCCTGTATATAGCCTCCACATTGACTCTGTACCGGTACCCCCTGTATATAGCTTCCACATTGACTCTGTACCGTAATACCCTGTATATAGCCTCCACATTGACTCTGTACCGGTACCCCCCTGTATATAGCTTCCACATTGACTCTGTACCAGTACCCCCTGTATATATTTTTTATTTATTTCACCTTTATTTAACCAGGTAGGCAAGTTGAGAACAAGTTCTCATTTACAATTTACAAAATATACGATGTGAGCAAATGAGGTGAGAAGGGAGGTAAAGGCAAAAAGGCCATGGTGGCAAAGTAAATACAATATAGCAAGTAAAACACTGGAATGGTAGTTTTGCAATGGAAGAATGTGCAAAGTAGAAATAAAAATAATGGGGTGCAAAGGAGCAAAATAAATAAATAAATTAAATACAGTTGGGAAAGAGGTAGTTGTTTGGGCTAAATTATAGGTGGGCTATGTACAGGTGCAGTAATCTGTGAGCTGCTCTGACAGTTGGTGCTTAAAGCTAGTGAGGGAGATAAGTGTTTCCAGTTTCAGAGATTTTTGTAGTTCGTTCCAGTCATTGGCAGCAGAGAACTGGAAGGAGAGGCGGCCAAAGAAATAATTGGTTTTGGGGGTGACTAGAGAGATATACCTGCTGGAGGTCGGAGATGCTATGGTGACCAGCGAGCTGAGATAAGGGGGGACTTTACCTAGCAGGGTCTTGTAGATGACATGGAGCCAGTGGGTTTGGCGACGAGTATGAAGCGAGGGCCAGCCAACGAGAGCGTACAGGTCGCAATGGTGGGTAGTATATGAGGCTTTGGTGACGAAACTGATTGCACTGTGATAGACTGCATCCAATTTGTTGAGTAAGGTATTGGAGGCTATTTTGTAAATGACATCGCCAAAGTCGAGGATTGGTAGGATGGTCAGTTTTACAAGGGTATGTTTGGCAGCATGAGTGAAGGATGCTTTGTTGCGAAATAGGAAGCCAATTCTAGATTTAACTTTGGATTGGAGATGTTTGATATGGGTCTGGAAGGAGAGTTTACAGTCTAACCAGACACCTAAGTATTTGTAGTTGTCCACGTATTCTAAGTCAGAGCCGTCCAGAGTAGTGATGTTGGACAGGCGGGTAGGTGCAGGTAGCGATCGGTTGAAGAGCATGCATTTAGTTTTACTTGTATTTAAGAGCAATTGGAGGCCACGGAAGGAGAGTTGTATGGCATTGAAGCTTGCCTGGAGGGTTGTTAACACAGTGTCCAAAGAAGGGCCAGAAGTATACAGAATGGTGTCGTCTGCGTAGAGGTGGATCAGAGACTCACCAGCAGCAAGAGCGACTTCATTGATGTATACAGAGAAGAGAGTCGGTCCAAGAATTTAACCCTGTGGCACCCCCATAGAGACTGCCAGAGGTCCGGACAGCAGACCCTCCGATTTGACACACTAAACTCTATCAGAGAAGTAGTTGGTGAACCAGGCGAGGCAATCATTTGAGAAACCAAGGCTGTCGAGTCTGCCGATGAGGATGTGGTGATTGACAGAGTCGAAAGCCTTGGCCAGATCAATGAATACGGCTGCACTGTAATGTTTCTTAACGATGGTGGTTAAGATATCGTTTAGGACCTTGAGGGTGGCTGAGGTGCACCCATGACCAGCTCTGAAACCAGATTGCATAGCAGAGAAGGAATGGTGAGATTCGAAATGGTCTGTAATCTGTTTGTTGACTTGGCTTTCGAAGACCTTAGAAAGGCATGGTAGGATAGATATAGGTCTGTAGCAGTTTGGGTCAAGAGTGTCCCACCCTTTGAAGAGGGGGATGACCGTAGCTGCTTTCCAATCTTTGGTGAATCTCAGACGACACGAAAGAGAGGTTGAACAGGCTAGTAATAGGGGTGGCAACAATTTCGGCAGATAATTTTAGAAAGAAAGGGTCCAGATTGTCTAGCCCGGCTGATTTGTAGGGGTCCAGATTTTGCAGCTCTTTCAGAACATCAGCTGAACGGATTTGGGAGAAGGAGAAATGGGGAAGGCTTGGGCGAGTTGCTGTTGGGGGTGCAGTGCTGTTGACCAGGGTAGGAGTAGCCAGGTGGAAAGCATGGCCAGCCGTAGAAAAATGCTTATTGAAATTCTCAATTATGGTGGATTTATCAGTGGTGACAGTGTTTCCTAGCCTCTGTGCAGTGGGCAGCTGGGAGGAGGTGTTCTTATTCTCCATGGACTTTACAGTGTCCCAGAACTTTTTTGAGTTAGTGTTGCAAGAAGCAAATTTCTGCTTGAAAAAGCTAGCCTTGGCTTTTCTAACTGCCTGTGTATAATGGTTTCTAGCTTCCCTGAACAGCTGCATATCACGGGGGCTGTTCGATGCTAATGCAGAACGCCATAGGATGTTTTTGTGTTGGTTAAGGGCAGTCAGGTCTGGGGAGAACCAAGGGCTATATCTGTTCCTGGTTATAAATTTCTTGAATGGGGCATGTTTACTTAAGATGGCTAGGAAGGCATTTAAAAAAAATATCCAGGCATCCTCTACTGACGGGATGAGATCAATATCCTTCCAGGATACCCCGGCCAGGTCGATTAGAAAGGCCTGCTCGCAGAAGTGTTTCAGGGAGCGTTTTACAGTGATGAGTGGAGGTTGTTTGGCCGCTGACCCATTACGGATGCAGGCAATGAGGCAGTGATCGCTGAGATCTTGGTTGAAGACAGCAGAGGTGTATTTAGAGGGCAAGTTGGTTAGGATGATATCTATGAGGGTGCCCGTGTTTAAGGCTTTGGGGAGGTACCTGGTAGGTTCATTGATAATTTGTGTGAGATTGAGGGCATCAAGTTTAGATTGTAGGATGGCTGGGGTGTTAATTAAGCATGTTCCAGTTTAGGTCGCCTAGCAGCACGAGCTCTGAAGATAGATGGGGGGCAATCAGTTCACATATGGTGTCCAGAGCACAGCTGGGGGCAGAGGGTGGTCTATAGCAGGCGGCAACGGTGAGAGACTTGTTTTTAGAGAGGTGGATTTTTAAAAGTAGAAGTTCAAATTGTTTGGGTACAGACCTGGATAGTAGGACAGAACTCTGCAGGCTATCTTTGCAGTAGATTGCAACACCGCCCCCTTTGGCAGTTCTATCTTGTCTGAAAATGTTGTAGTTTGGAATTAAAATGTCCGAATTTTTGGTGGTCTTCCTAAGCCAGGATTCAGACACAGCTAGAACATCCGGGTTGGCAGAGTGTGCTAAAGCAATGAGTAGAACAAACTTAGGGAGGAGGCTTCTAATGTTAACATGCATGAAACCAAGGCTATTACGGTTACAGAAGTCGTCAAAAGAGAGCGCCTGAGGAATAGGAGTGGAGCTAGGCCTCCACTCCTCTAGTATATAGCCTCCACATTGACTCTGTACCGGTACCCCCCCTGTATATAGTCTCGTTATTGTTATTTTACTGCTGCTCTTTAATTACTTGTTACTTTTATTTCTTATTCTTATTTTTTAAACTGCATTGTTGGTTAGGGGCTCGTAAGCAAGCATTTCACTGTCAGGTCAAGACCTGTAATATTCTGCGTATGTGCCAATTAAAATTTGATTTGATTTGATTGGAGATGTTGTAATTATGTAATAATGGCAACGTATCAGATGACTTTAACCACTAGCAGATCCAGGACTTATACAGCAGCATGGATTAACACTGGAGAGAAAACAAAGACTTTATAGCGTTTAGGGAATTCTTTTCACTCTACGTATGTTTCAGATGAAGTCGATCAGCAGGTATAAATGGCCAGGGTATTTTGGGCCTGTGTGTGTCTGGGATAGCGTAAACAACATGAGTGGTGTGTGTGTGTGTGTGTGTGTGTGTGTGTGTGTGTGTGTGTGTGTGTGTGTGTGTGTGTGTGTGTGTGTGTGTGTGTGTGTGTGTGTGTGTGTGTGTGTGTGTGTGTGTGTGTGTGTGTGTGTGTGTGTGTGTGTTGGGCTTAGGGTAAACAAACTGAGTGGTGTGTAAGAGGTTCAAACAATGTGGAGAAACTCTGGGTTAGGATCTGCTACAAAGCCAAACCTGTCTACACACAAAAAAAAAGTTATTTCTAGAACCTAAATGGGTTCAATCTGTTGTCCCCATGGAAACCCCCTTTTTTATTCTAGGTAGAACCTTTTTGGTTCCTTTCCACAGAGTATTCTACATGGAACACAAAAGGGTTCTACCTTTCTGTTTGCTACAGTCACTAACCCCCCTAAAGACTCTAAGTAACAGGCATCTACAGTCAATAACACCCCCCCCCCCCAAAGACTCTAACTAACAGGCATCTACAGTCACTAACAGCCCCCCCCTAAAGACTCTAACTAACAGGCATCTACAGTCACTAACACCCCCCCCTAAAGACTCTAACTAACAGGCATCTACAGTCACTAACACCCCCCCCCCCCCTAAAGACTCTAACTAACAGGCATCTACAGTCACTAACACCCCCCCCTAAAGACTCTAACTAACAGGCATCTACAGTCACTAACACCCCCCCCCCCCAAAGACTCTAACAGGCATCTACAGTCACTAACACCCCCTCTAAACCCTAAAGACTCTAACTAACAGTCATCTACAGTCACTAACACCCCCCCCCCCTAAAGACTCTAACTAACAGGCATCTACAGTCACTAACACCCCCCCCCCCTAAAGACTCTAACTAACAGGCATCTACAGTCACTAACACCCCCCCCCCCAAAGACTCTAACTAACAGGCATCTACAGTCACTAACACCCCCCCTAAAGACTCTAACTAACAGGCATCTACAGTCACTAACACCCCCCCCCCCTAAAGGCTCTAAATAACAGGCATCTACAGTCACTAACACCCCCCCCCCTAAAGAGAGAGAGAAACAGAGAGAGAGAGAGACAGGGAGAATTAAACAGAGAGAGACAGAGAGAGAGAGAGAGAGAAACAGGGAGAGAGAGAAACAGAGAGAGAGAGAGACAGAGAGAATTAAACTGAGAAAGAGAGAATTAAACTGAGAAAGAGAGAGAGAGAATGAGAAACAGAGCAGTGTAGAAAATGAGAAACAGAGAGAGAGGGAGAGGGGAAGGAGAAGGTGTGGGGGTGAGAGATGGGGTAGGGAGGGGGAAGCAGCTGCCTTGCCATGTAAATAGTTGTGGAGATAGGTAGGGTTGGTTTTGGAGCCAAGGGTTCTACAAAGGGACTTCACCATCTGTTACAGGCCTGATTCCTCCTCTGTTCTACATTGATATTTTCTACTCTGCTCTACTCTACTCTGCTCTGTTCTACTCTGCTCTACTCTGATCTGCTCTGCTCTGCTCTACTCTACTCTACTCTACTCTGTTCTCCTCTGCTCTGCTCTGTTCTACTCTGTTCTGCTCTGCTCTACTCTGCTCTGTTCTAATCTGCTCTGTTATACTCTACTCTGCTCTCTTCTACTCTGCTCTGCTCTGTTCTACTCTACTCTGCTCTGTTCTACTCTGTTCTGCTCTACTCTGTTCTACTCTGTTCTACTCTGCTCTGCTCTACTCTGTTCTACTCTACTCTGCTCTGTTCTCCTCTACTCTGCTCTGTTATACTCTACTCTGCTCTGTTATACTCTACTCTACTCTGCTCTGATCTACTCTGCTCTGCTCTGTTCTGCTCTGTTCTACTCTGCTCTCCTCTGTTCTACTCTGCTCTGTTCTGCTCTGCTCTGTTCTACTCTGTTCTGTTCTACTCTGCTCTGAAACTACTCTGCTCTGCTCTGTTCTACTCTGCTCTGTTCTGCTCTACTCTGCTCTGCGCTACTCTGCTCTGTTCTACTCTACTCTGCTCTGCTCTACTCTGCTCTACTCTACTCTACTCTGCTCTGCTCTGTTCTACTCTGCTCTACTCTGCTCTGCTCTACTCTGCTCTGCTGTACTCTGCTCTGCTCTATTCTGCTCTGCTCTATTCTGCTCTGATCTACTCTGCTCTACTCTGCTCTGCTCTGTTCTACTCTGTTCTGCTCTGATCTACTCTGTTTTGCTCTACTCTGCTCTACTCTGCTCTGTTCTCCTCTGTTCTGTTATACTCTACTCTGCTCTTCTATTCGGTTCTTCTCTGCGCTGCTCTGTTCTGCTCTGTTCTACTGTGTTCTATTCGGTTCTTCTCTGCTCTGCTCTGCTCTGTTCTGTTCTACTGTTTTCTATTCGGTTCTTCTCTGCTCTGTTCTGTTCTACTCTGTTCATCTTTGTTCTGTTCTGCTCTAATCTACTCTGCACTACTCTGCTCTACTGTGCTCTGTTCTACTCTGTTCTACTCTGCTCTGTTCTACTCTGCTCTCCTCTGCTCTGTTCTACTCTGTTCTGTTCTACTCTGCTCTGAAACTACTCTGCTCTGATACTACTCTGCTCTACTCTGCTCTGCTCTACTCTGCTCTGTTCTACTCTGCTCTGCTCTACTCTGCTCTACTCTGTTCTACTCTACTCTGCTCTACTCTACTCTACTCTGCTCTGCTCTGCTCTGCTCTACTCTGCTCTGCTTTGCTCTACTCTGCTCTGTCCTACTCTGCTCTGCTCTACTGTGCTCTGCTCTACTCTGCTCTACTCTGCTCTGTTCTACTCTGTTCTGCTCTGATCTACTCTGTTTTGCTCTACTCTGCTCTACTCTGCTCTGTTCTCCTCTGTTATACTCTACTCTGCTCTACTGTGCTCTGTTCTACTGTACTCTGCTCTACTGTGCTCTGTTCTGTTCTACTCTGCTCTCCTCTGTTCTACTCTGCTCTGTTCTACTCTGCTCTGAAACTACTCTGCTCTGTTCTACTCTGCTCTGAAACTACTCTGCTCTGTTCTACTCTGCTCTGCTCTGTTCTACTCTGCTCTGCTCTGTCCTACTCTGCTCTGCTCTACTGTGCTCTGCTCTACTCTGCTCTACTCTGCTCTACTCTGCTCTGCTCTGCTCTGCTCTGTTCTACTCTGTTCTGCTCTGATCTACTCTGTTTTGCTCTACTCTGCTCTACTCTGCTCTGTTCTCCTCTGTTATACTCTACTCTGCTCTACTGTGCTGTGTTCTACTGTACTCTGCTCTACTGTGCTCTGTTCTGCTCTACTCTGCTCTACTCTGCTCTGTTCTACTCTGCTCTACTCTGCGCTGCTCTGTTCTGCTCTACTGTGTTCTATTCGGTTCTTCTCTGCTCTGCTCTGTTCTGTTCTACTGTTTTCTATTCGGTTCTTCTCTGCTCTGTTCTGTTCTACTCTGTTCATCTTTGTTCTGTTCTGCTCTAATCTACTCTGCACAACTCTGCTCCACTGTGCTCTGCTCTGTTCTACTCTGTTCTGCTCTGTTCTACTCTGTTCTACTCTACTCTGCTCTGCTCTGCTCTGCTCTACTCTGCTCTGTCCTACTCTGCTCTGCTCTGCTCTACTGTGCTCTGCTCTACTCTACTCTACTCTGCTCTGTTCTGCTGTGATCTACTCTGTTTTGCTCTACTCTGCTCTACTCTGCTCTGTTCTCCTCTGTTATACTCTACTCTGCTCTACTGTGCTCTGTTCTGCTCTACTCTGCTCTACTCTACTCTGCTCTGTTCTGCTCTACTCTTCTCTGCTCTGCTCTGTTCTACTCTGCTCTGCTCTGCTTTGTTCTGCTCTGCTCTGTTCTACTCTGCTCTGTTCTACTCTGCTCTGTTCTGCTCTACTCTGCTCTGTTATACTCTACTCTGTTCTACTCTGTTCTACTCTGCTCTACTCTGTTCTACTCTGTTCTATTCTGCTCTGCTCAGCTCTACTCTACTCTACTCTACTCTGCACTACTCTGCTCCACTGTGCTCTGCTCTGCTCTGCTCTGTTCTACTCTGTTCTGCTTTACTCTGCTCTGTTCTACTCTGCTCTACTCTGTTCTGTTCTACTTTGCTCTGCTCTTCTCTGTTCTACTCTACTCTGCTCTGTTCTACTCTGCTCTGCTCTACTCTGCTCTGCTCTGTTCTACTCTACTCTGTTCTACTCTGCTCTGTTCTACTCTGCTCTACTCGACTCTGCTCTACTCTGCTCTACTCTGTTCTTCTCTACTCTGCTCTGCTCTGCTCTGCTCTGCTCTGCTCTGCTCTACTCTACTCTGCACTACTCTGCTCCACTGTGCTCTGCTCTGTTCTACTCTGTTCTGCTTTACTCTGCTCTGTTCTACTCTGCTCTACTCTACTCTGTTCTGTTCTACTTTGCTCTGCTCTTCTCTGTTCTACTCTACTCTGTTCTGCTCTGCTCTGCTCTACTCTACTCTGAATTGCTCTGCTCTACTCTGCTCTGCTCTGTTCTACTCTGCTCTGCTCTACTCTGCTCTGCTCTGTTCTACTCTACTCTGTTCTACTCTGCTTTGTTCTACTCTGCTCTACTCGACTCTGCTCTACTCTGCTCTACTCTGTTCTTCTCTTCTCTGCTCTGCTCTGCTCTGCTCTACTCTACTCTACTCTACTCTACTCTACTCTACTCTACTCTACTCTGCTCTGCTCTGCTCTGTTCTACTCTGCTCTACTCGACTCTGCTCTACTCTGCTCTGCTCTACTCTGTTCTTCTCTACTCTGTTCTTCTCTACTCTGCTCTGATCTGGTCTACTCTACTCTACTCTACTCTACTCTACTCTGCTCTGCTCTACTCTGCTCTTGTTTTAGTATTTTACCTTTATTTAACTAGGCAAGTCAGATAAGAACACATTCTTATTTACAATGACAGCCTACCGCGGCCAAACCTGGACGACGCTGGACCAATTTTGCTCACCCTATGGAACTCACAATCACCGCCGGTTGTGATACAGCCTGGAATCAAACCATGGTGTGTAGTGATGCCTCTAGCAATAGGATGCAGTGCCTTAGACTGCTGGCCACTCCACTCCACCCTCTACTCTGTTCTATTCGGTTCTTCTCTGCTCTGTTCTGCTCTGTTCTACTGTGTTCTTCTCTGTTCTGTTCTGCTCTGTTTTGTTCTGTTCTGTTCTACTGTGTTCTTCTCTGTTCTGTTCTGCTCTGTTTTGTTCTGTTCTGTTCTACTGTGTTCTTCTCTGTTCTGCTCTGCTCTGGCAGTTCTGTTCTGTTCTGTTCTGCTCTGCTCTGCTCTGTTCTACTCTGTTCTTCTCTGTTCTGTTCTACTCTGTTCTTCTCTGTTCTGCTCTGTTCTGTTCTACTCTGTTATTCTTTGTTCTGTTCTGCTCTAATTTGTTCTGTTCTGCTCTGTCGGCTCTGTTCTGTTCTGCTCTGTCCGCTCTGTTCTGTTTTACTGTGTTCTATTCAGTTCTGTTCTGCTCTGCTCTGCTCTGTTCTACTGTGTTCTGTTCTGCTGTGTTCTGTTCTGCTCTGTTCTACTGTGTTCTGTTATTCTTTGTTCTGTTCTGTTCTGTTCTGATCTGTTCTGCTCTGTTCTACTGTGTTCTGCTCTGTTCTGCTCTGTTATTCTTTGTTCTGCTCTGTTCTACTGTGTTCTGTTCTGTTCTTCTCTATTCTGTTCTGCTCTGTTCTCTTCTGTTCTGTTCTGCTTTTTTCTTATCTGTTCTGTTGAAGTTACAATAACAGTCTCCTCACAGCACTGTTTTCTCATCACACTGGATCATGCATACAAAGTTACATACTCTCCTCTCTACAGTTACATACTCTCCCCTCTCTCCCCCCTTTTTCAACATCAGAAACAGAGGGGACCCACTCAACATTGAGAAACTGAACCATACCTGTAATCCACACCTCAATCCTGCAGACGGACGGACAGACGGACGGACAGACAGACGGACGGACAGGTGAGGGACAGACAGGTGTTGTCATCAGCTAGAGGTGTGAGAGAGGACCATCCTGATGACTGATCAGTAAAGATCACCATCACCACCCTCCCAGTGTTCTGCACAGCTCCAGTTCAGCCCAATCAGCCATCATATATCGACTTCCTGCATTCCTTAGTCATGTAGTGTTTTAGGACTGACTGACTGACTGACTGACTGACTGGCTAACTGACTGACTGGCCGGATAATTGACTGGATAACTGGCTGGCTGGCTGGCTGACTTGCTGACTGGCTGGCTGACTGGGTGGCTGGCTGACTTGCTGGCTGGCTGGCTGGCTGGCTGACTGACTGGCTGGCTGACTGGGTGGCTGGCTCGCTGACTGGCTGGCTGACTGGGTGGCTGGCTGGCTGGCTGGCTGGCTGACTGGCTGGCTGACTGGCTGACTGACTGGCCGGCTGGATAATTGACTGGCTAACTGATGGACTGACTGACTGAGTGGCTGGCTGGCTGAGTGGCTGGCTGACTGACTGAGTGGCTGGCTGACTGGCTAACTGACTGGCTGACTGGCTAAATGATAGACTGACTGACTGAGTGGCTGGTTGACTGGCTGACTGGCTAACACACAGACTGGCTGGCTAACTGACGGACTGACTGGCTGACTGACTGAGTGGCTGGCTGACTGGCTGACTGGCTGGCTGACTGGCTAACTGACGGACTGACTGACTGAGTGGCTGGCTGACTGGCTGACTGGCTAACACACAGGCTGACTGACTGGCTGGCTAACTGATAGACTGACTGACTGACTGGCTGACTGGCTAACTGATGGACTGACTGGCTGGCTAACTGACAGACTGACTGAGTGGCTGGCTGACTGGCTAACTGACTGGCTAACTGACTGGCTAACACACAGACTGACTGACTGACTGGTTGGTTGACTGACTGACTGACTGACTGAGTAACTGACTGGCTGTCTGGCTTATTGGCTAACTGACGGACTGGCTAACTGACTGACTGGCTGGCTGACTGGCTGACTTGCTGACTAATTAAAGAGCTAATTGGAAGGCCCTAACTAGGCCTGTGCCAGCTGAATGGAAGGCCCTAACTAGGCCTGTGCCAGCTGAATGGAAGGCCCTAACTAGGCCTGTGCCAGCTGAATGGAAGGCTCTACCTAAATGGTTCCGGAGAAGAAGGCATGTCCCCAACCGTGTCCCCAACCGATTGTGTTTTTTGTTGGTTTATTTGCGTAGTTTGTAACTTATTTTGTACATAATGTTGCTGCTACCGTCTCTTATGTGGACCAAAAATAACTTCTGGACATCAGGACTGCAATTATTCACCACAGACTGGCAGAATCCTTTTTCCCTTTCACGAGTATGACGAGCCTGACGCGAATGATATAGTGCTCTCCCAGGAACAGGCCCAGATCCCCGTGATTTGCATGAGAAAAAGGGGCCAGAGGGCGGGCTGCCTTTTGAGAATTCATAGGCGTTCGAATAAACCCCAACTTCCTTCCATTCTGCTAGCAAACGTGCAATCTTTGGACAATAAAATAGATGACCTACGCGGAAGATTAAACTACCAACAGGACATTCAAAAGTGTAATATCTTATGCTTCATCGTGGCTGAACGATGCCATATCACCATACAGCTGGCTGGTTATACGCTGTACCAGCAGGATAGAACAGCGGTGGCTGGTTATACGCTGTACCAGCAGGATAGAACAGCAGTGTCTGGTTATACGCTGTACCAGCAGGATAGAACAGCGGTATCTGGTTATACGCTGTACCAGCAGGATAGAACAGCGGTGTCTGGTTATACGCTGTACCAGCAGGATAGAACAGCGGTGGCTGGTTATACGCTGTACCAGCAGGATAGAACAGTGGTGTATGGTTATACGCTGTACCAGCAGGATAGAACAGCGGTGTCTGGTTATACGCTGTACCAGCAGGATAGAACAGCGGTGGCTGGTTATACGCTGTACCAGCAGGATAGAACAGCGGTGTCTGGTTATACGCTGTACCAGCAGGATAGAACAGCGGTGGCTGGTTATACGCTGAACCAGCAGGATAGAACAGCGGTGGCTGGTTATACGCTGTACCAGCAGGATAGAACAGCGGCGCCTGGTAAGACAAGGAGCAGCGGACTAATGCTTATAGTACCAGCAGGATAGAACAGCGGCGCCTGGTAAGACAAGGAGCAGCGGACTAATGCTTATATGTAAACAACAGCTGGTGCACGATATCTAAGGAAGTGTCAAGGTTTTGCTCGCCTGAGGTAGAGTATCTCATGATAAGCTGTAGACCACACTATTTACCTAGAGAGTTTTCATCTGTATTTTTCGTAGCTGTTTACATACCACCAAGACAGCATTGAATGAGCTGTACTCAGCCATAAGCAAACAAGAAAACGCCAAGAGGCGGTGCTCCTAGGAGCCGGGGACTTTAATGCAGGGAAACTTAAACCAGTTTTACCAAATTTCTATCAGCATGTTAAATGTGTAACCAGAGAGAAAAAAACTCTGGACCACCTTAACTCCAAACACAGAGACGCGTACAAAGCTCTCCCTCACCCTCCATTTGGCAAATCTGACCATAATTCTAACCTCCTGATTCCTGCTTACAAGCAATACAAAAGTGGTCAGATGAAGCAGATGCTAAGCTACAGGACCGTTTTGCTAGAACAGACTGGAATATGTTCTGGGATTCCTCCGATGCAGTGAGGAGTACACCACATCAGTCATTGGCTTCATCAATAAGTGCATCGATGATGTCACCCCCACAGTAACCGTACGTACATACCCCAACCAGAAGCCATGGATTACAGGCAACATCCGCACTGAGATAAAGGCTGCCGCTTTCAAGGAACGGGACTCTAACCCGGAAGCTTATAAGAAATCCCGCTATGCCCACCAACGAACCATCAAACAGGTAAAGCTTCAATACAGGGCTAAGATCGAATCATACTACACCGGCTCTGACGCTCGTCAGATGTGGCAGGGCTTGCAAACCATTACAGACTACAAAGGGAAGCACAGCCAAGAGCTGCCCAGTGACACAAGCCTACCACATGAGCTAAACTACTTCGAGGCAAATAACAGTGGACCATGCATGATAGCACCAGCTGTTCCAGAAGACTGTGTGATCAATCTCTATTTTTTATATAAATATATATTTTTACAATTTATTTTACCTTTATTTAACTAGGCAAGTCAATTAAGAATAAATTCTTATTTTCAATGACGACCTAGGAACAGTGGGTTAACTGCCTTATTCAGGGGCAGAACGACTGACTTGTACCTTGTCAGCTCAGGGATTCTATCTTGCAAACTTTCGGTTACTAATCCAACGCTCTAACCACTAGGTTACCTGCCGCCCCACACAGCCCTTTCCCACCTGGACAAAAGGAACACTTATGTGAGTATGTTGTTCATTGACTACAGCTCAGCATTCAACACCATAGTGCCCTCAAAGCTCATTACTAAGCTAAGGACCCTGGGACTAAACACCTCGCTCTGCAACTGGATCCTGGACTTCCTGATGGGCCACCCCCAGTTGGTAAGGGTAGGCAACAACACGTCTGCCACGCTGATCCTCAACACTGGGGCCCCCCCGGGGTGCGTGCTCAGTCCCCTCCTGTACTCCCTGTTTAGACCAGGGCCCAGAGGGGTAGTGCACTACTTTAGACCAGGGCCCAGAGGGTAGGTCACTACTTTAGACCAGGGCCCAGAGGGTAGTGCACTATACTTTATAGGAATATGATGCCATTTGGGAGGCCCTTTCCTTGCAGAGTGTAGAACTCTGTGGATGATGCTCTTGACCTCCATCTCTTGCCCCATCTCTCTTTCTCTCTCTCAATTCAATTCATTTCAAGGGGCTTTATTGGCATGGGAAACGTGTCAACATTGCCAAAGCAAGTGAGGTAGATAATATACAAAAGTGAAATAAACAATAAAAATTAACAGTAAACATTACACATACAGAAGTTTCAAAACAATAAAGACATTACAAATGTCATATTATGTATGTATACAGTGTTGTAACGATGTATAAATGGTTAAAGTACACAAGGGAAAATAAATAAGCATAAATATGGGTCTCTCTCTCTCTCTCCACCTATCTCTCTCTCTCTCTCCACCTAACTTTCTCTCTCTCCACCTACCTTTCTCTCTCTCTTTACACCTATCTTTCTCTCCACCTATCTTTCTCTCTCTCTCCACCTATCGTTCTCTCTCTCTCCATCTATCCTTCTCTCTCTCTCTCCACCTATCTCTCTCTCTCCTACTCTCTCTCTCCACCTATCTTTCTCTCTCTCTCTCCATCAATCTCTCTATCTCCTCCTATCTCTCTCTGCCTATCTCTCTTTCTCTCTCTTCAGAGGATAACACATGTGAGTAATTTGTTTAACAAATGTTGGATTTAGACGGTGTTCCTCCGTGCGTACGGCTCCTCTAGAGCTGGAGGGCTTCGTTGGTTAGAGGTTTAAAGAAAAGCAAACAGATTAATTAACACTATCTCTACACACTGAGACCAGCCGGCTGGGCTAACAGACCAAGGAAAGCAGGCGCTGAAATCTAACACCATTACCTAAATTCACATGCATCTGTCCATGTCTTCACCCCCCCCCACCCCTCCTCTTCCTCCCCTCCGCCCCGGGACCCTAGCCCCAACGCAGCGTGGCCTTGAACACAGTCTTCGTTGTGTGTGTGTCGCGGCGGAGGGGCCTTGAACACAGTCTTCGTTGTGTGTGTGTTGAGGTGGAGGGACCTTGAACACAGTCTTCGTTGTGTGTGTGTTGAGGTGGAGGGACCTTGAACACAGTCTTTGTTGTGTGTGTGTCGAGGCGGAGGGACCTTGAACACAGTCTTTGTTGTGTGTGTGTTGAGGTGGAGGGACCTTGAACACAGTCTTCGTTGTGTGTGTGTCGAGGCGGAGGGGCCTTGAACACAGTCTTCGTTGTGTGTGTGTCGAGGCGGAGGGGCCTTGAACACAGTCTTCGTTGTGTGTGTGTCGAGGCGGAGGGGCCTTGAACACAGTCTTCGTTGTGTGTGTGTCGAGGCGGAGGGACTGGAATACAATTACACAGAACCCAGTTCTGCAAATAACTCAGTGAGAAGATCATTTTCCTCCACGTGCCGCTCGCTAGACAAAAGGTAAAATAAGAACAGATGATATCATTTCATTCCTCTCATTCCCCTTCTTTCTCCCTCTTCTGGAATCAGGGATCTTTCTTTTTTCTTCACATGAAGAGGGTGAGATGACCTCTGTTGGGGGTCATGGAATTAACATAGCAGGAGACCCTCCATACAGGTCTATAAGTGTTAGAGGAGTAGGAGGACACGACTCAGACATCTGCAGGTTTGGGATCCTCAGAGATAACCCTGAATGTTCTGTTCACCTCTCTGAAGAGGAGTAGGAGGACACGACTCAGACATCTGCAGGTTTGGGATCCTCAGAGATAACCCTGAATGTTCTGTTCACCTCTCTGAAGAGGAGTAGGAGGACACGACTCAGACATCTGCAGGTTTGGGATCCTCAGAGATAACCCTGAATGTTCTGTTCACCTCTCTGAAGAGGAGTAGGAGGACACAACTCAGACATCTGCAGGTTTGGGATCCTCAGAGATAACCCTGAATGTTCTGTTCACCTCTCTGAAGAGGAGTAGGAGGACACGACTCAGACATCTGCAGGTTTGGGATCCTCAGAGATAACCCTGAATGTTCTGTTCACCTCTCTGAAGAGGAGTAGGAGGACACAACTCAGACATCTGCAGGTTTGGGATCCTCAGAGATAACCCTGAATGTTCTGTTCACCTCTCTGAAGAGGAGTAGGAGGACACAACTCAGACATCTGCAGGTTTGGGATCCTCAGAGATAACCCTGAATGTTCTGTTCACCTCTCTGAAGAGGAGTAGGAGGACACGACTCAGACATCTGCAGGTTTGGGATCCTCAGAGATAACCCTGAATGTTCTGTTCACCTCTCTGAAGAGGAGTAGGAGGACACGACTCAGACATCTGCAGGTTTGGGATCCTCAGAGATAACCCTGAATGTTCTGTTCACCTCTCTGAAGAGGAGACAGATGCAGTTGGTCTAAAGGGTTAGTTACTCTGACTCCTATCAGACTATTACCAGGGTTAGTTACACTGACTACTATCAGACTATTACCAGGGTTAGTTACATTGACTCCTATCAGACTATTACCAGGGTTAGTTAGAGTTACACTGACTCCTATCAGACTATTACCATGGTTAGTTAGGGTTACACTGACTCCTATCAGACTATTACCAGGGTTAGTTACACTGACTCCTATCAGACTATTACCAGGGTTAGTTACATTGACTCCTATCAGACTATTACCATGGTTAGTTACACTGACTCCTATCAGACTATTACCAGGGTTAGTTACACTGACTCCTATCAGACTATTACCAGGGTTAGTTAGGGTTACACTGACTCCTATCAGACTATTACCAGGGTTAGTTACACTGACTCCTATCAGACTATTACCAGGGTTAGTTACACTGACTCCTAGTATGATAGGGGAGGTTCCCTAATGGGCTAAGCCGATATGACAGCTTGGTGGACAAAGGGAAGTGGGTGTAAACTGAGTACATGCGGGAAAGACAAAAGGAATGACTACACAGTTGATAATTATATTAATTGAAATGCTAATTCTTTGCACATGAACGCTGACTCATTCGGGAATATGCCCATTCTGCCCCCTTCCCTATCAGCAAGGACCGCAACATGACAGCAAGACATATGCCCAGACTCTGAGCTGAGCAACATGCACAACCCTCACTAATGCACCCGCCCAAGCCCCAGAGCATGCTCAACATGCTCTGCTCACACCTACTGTGATGGTCCGGGCCTAAACCAAACAAAAACAACACTAGACACTATGGAACACAAAGCTTTTACTATCTCATCCTGGAATATAAAGGTCTTTGGCCTAAAGAGCAGGAACCTGGACTTCACCAAATAAATCAGAAATACAGACATTGTCATCCTACAAGAAACATGGTACAGAGGAGATGGACCCACTGGTTGCCCTCTAGGTTACAGAGAGCTGGTAGTCCCATCCACCACACTACCAGGTGGGTGGTATAGAGGAGATGGACCCACTGGTTGTCCTCTAGGTTACAGAGAGCTGGTAGTCCCATCCACCAAACTACCAGGTGTGAAACAGGGAAGAGACTCTATGCTAATTTGGTATATATCAGACCTAACTCAGTCTATTAAATTAGCCAAAACAGAAACATTTTATATCAGTCTAGAAATTAATAAGGAAATTATCTTAATTAACAGAGAGAAATGTCCTCCTGTGTGCTACCTATATCCCCCCACTAGAATCCCCACACTTGAATGATGGCAGCTTCTCCATCCTAAAGGGGGAAATCAACCATTACCAGGCCCAGAGACATGTACTAGTCTGTGGCGACCTAAATGCCAGAACTGGACAAGAACCTGACACTCTCAGCACACAGGGGGACAAACAACAGCACAGGGGGCTGGTGGGGGCATCCGCTGCCGTGGAGGGAGCATCTAAGTCCCCGGCCGGGAAATGTTTGTTTCCTTGGACTGTCGGCGTGCAACAGTGAAAACTCAGTTGAATCTGCTGGAGACTCGCATGCTATGAAATGTAGAATCTGCGACATGTTTCATGTTACACTATGAAACAAAAAGCTTTGAAGCACCTTAAATGAAATTTGGGGCAAATAGGCAATTATTCATTGAATCAGATGGCTCATTCATCACAAAACCCACTGATAACTACATTAATGATTTTTTTCATTGGCAAGATTAGCAAACTTAGGGATGACAAGCCAGCAACAAATGTTGACACGACACATCCAAGTATATCTGACCAAATTATGAAAGACAAGAAAAGTACTTTTGAAATCCGTAAATGAAGTGTGGAAGAGGTGAAAAGTATTGTTGTCTATCAACAATGACAAGACACCGGGGTCTGACAACTTGGATGGAAAATTACTGAGGATAATAGCGGACGATATTTCCACTCCTATTTGCCACATCTTCAATTTAAGCCTACTAGAAAGTGTGAGGCCTGGAGGGGAGCTAAAGTCATTCTGCTAGCTAAGAATACTAGCCCCCTTTACTGGCTCAAATAGCCGATCAATCAGCCTGTTACCAACCCTTTGGAAACTTTTGGAAAAAGTTGTGTTTGATCAGATACAATGATATTTTACAATAAACAAATTGACAACTTGAATAATCAAATAGACTTCCAGCTTATGGGGAAGGACATTCAACAAGCACTGACACAAAAGACAATGATGATTGGCTGAGAGAAATTAATGATAAAAATATTGTGGGGCTGTTTTGTTAGACTTCAGTGCGGCTTTTGACATTATCGCTGCTGGAAAAACGTATGTGTTATGGCTTTACACTCCCTGCTATAATGTGGATAAAGAGTGACCTGTCTAACAGATCACATAGAGTGTAGGTTGAATCAGGAATTCCCCAGGGAAGCTGTCTAGGTCCCTTACTTTTTTCAATTTTTACTAATGACATGCCACTGGCTTCAAGTCTTAGTCAACACTTGAACACTTGTTGAGTCAACACTTGACTCAACACTATACATGTCAGCTACTACAGCGACTGAAATGACTGCAACACTTAACAAAGAGCTGAAGTTAGATTCGTAATGGGTAGCAAGGAATAAGGTAGTCCTAAATATTTCTAAACCTAAAAGCATTCTATTTGGCACAAAACATTCACTAACCCCAAAACCACAACTAAATCTTGTAATGAATAATGGGGAAATCTAGCAAATTGAGGAGACTAAACTGCTTGGAGTAACCCTGGATTGTAAACTGTCATGGTCAAAACATATTGATGCAGTAGTAGCTATGATGAGAGGAGAAGTCTGTCCATAATAAAGTGCTGCTCTGCATTCTTAACAGGACTATCAACAAGGCAGGTCCAACAGTCCCTAGTTTTGTCACTACTGTTTTGTCACTACTGTTCAGTCATGTAGTTAGGAGCCACAAAGAGGGACTCTTGTCTCAGAGACAAGAGAGAGGATAACCTCCTCATCACTATCTGAAGAGGATTACCTCCTCATCACTATCACTATCAGAAGAGAGAGGATTACCTCCCCATCACTATGTGAAGAGAGAGAATTACCTCCTCATCTTCATCACTATCTGATGAGAGAGGAGTACCTCCTCATCACTATCTGAAGAGACAGGACTACCTCCTCATCACTATCTGAAGAGACAGGATAACCTCCCATCACCATCTGAAGAGAGAGGATTACCTCCCCATCACTATCTGAAGAGACAGGATTCCCTCCTCATCACTATCACTATCTGAAGAGAGAGGATTACCTCCTCATCACTATCACAAGAGAGAGGATTACCTCCCCATCACTATCTGAAGAGAGAGGATTACCTCCCCATCACTATCACTATCAGAAGAGAGAGGATTACCTACGCATCACTATCACTATCTGAAGAGACAGGATTACCTCCCCATCACTATCACTATCAGAAGAGAGAGGATTACCTCTGCATCACTATCACTATCTGAAGAGAGAGGATTACCTCCTCATCACTATCACTATCAGAAGAGAGATGATTACCTCCGCATCACTATCTGAAGAGAGAGGACTACCTCCTCATCACTATCTGAAGAGAGAGGATTACCTCCTCATCACGATCTGAAGAGACAGGATTACCTCTTCAAAACCATCTCTAACTGAAGAGAGAGGATTACCTCCTCATCACTATCTGAAGAGAGAGGATTACCTCCTCATGACTATCTGAAGAGAGAGGATTACCTCCTCATCACTATCACAAGGAAGAAGATTAACTCCTCATTACTATCTGAAGAGATGGGATTACCTCCTCATCACCATCACTATCTGATGAGAGAGGATTACCTCCTCATCACTATCTGAAGAGGATTACCTCCTCATCACTATCACTATCAGAAGAGAGAGGATTACCTCCCCATCACTATGTGAAGAGAGAGAATTACCTCCTCATCTTCATCACTATCTGATGAGAGAGGAGTACCTCCTCATCACTATCTGAAGAGACAGGACTACCTCCTCATCACTATCTGAAGAGACAGGATAACCTCCCATCACCATCTGAAGAGAGAGGATTACCTCCCCATCACTATCTGAAGAGACAGGATTCCCTCCTCATCACTATCACTATCTGAAGAGAGAGGATTACCTCCTCATCACTATCACAAGAGAGAGGATTACCTCCCCATCACTATCTGAAGAGAGAGGATTACCTCCCCATCACTATCACTATCAGAAGAGAGAGGATTACCTACGCATCACTATCACTATCTGAAGAGACAGGATTACCTCCCCATCACTATCACTATCAGAAGAGAGAGGATTACCTCTGCATCACTATCACTATCTGAAGAGAGAGGATTACCTCCTCATCACTATCACTATCAGAAGAGAGATGATTACCTCCGCATCACTATCTGAAGAGAGAGGACTACCTCCTCATCACTATCTGAAGAGAGAGGATTACCTCCTCATCACGATCTGAAGAGACAGGATTACCTCTTCAATACCATCTCTAACTGAAGAGAGAGGATTACCTCCTCATCACTATCTGAAGAGAGAGGATTACCTCCTCATGACTATCTGAAGAGAGAGGATTACCTCCTCATCACTATCACAAGGAAGAAGATTAACTCCTCATTACTATCTGAAGAGATGGGATTACCTCCTCATCACCATCACTATCTGATGAGAGAGGATTACCTCCTCCTCACTATCTGAAGAGGATTACCTCCTCATCACTATCACTATCAGAAGAGAGAGGATTACCTCCCCATCACTATGTGAAGAGAGAGAATTACCTCCTCATCTTCATCACTATCTGATGAGAGAGGAGTACCTCCTCATCACTATCTGAAGAGACAGGACTACCTCCTCATCACTATCTGAAGAGACAGGATAACCTCCCATCACCATCAGAAGAGAGATGATTACCTCCCCATCACTATCTGAAGAGACAGGATTCCCTCCTCATCACTATCACTATCTGAAGAGAGAGGATTACCTCCTCATCACTATCACAAGAGAGAGGATTACCTCCCCATCACTATCTGAAGAGAGAGGATTACCTCCCCATCACTATCACTATCAGAAGAGAGAGGATTACCTACGCATCACTATCACTATCTGAAGAGACAGGATTACCTCCCCATCACTATCACTATCAGAAGAGAGAGGATTACCTCTGCATCACTATCACTATCTGAAGAGAGAGGATTACCTCCTCATCACTATCACTATCAGAAGAGAGATGATTACCTCCGCATCACTATCTGAAGAGAGAGGACTACCTCCTCATCACTATCTGAAGAGAGAGGATTACCTCCTCATCACGATCTGAAGAGACAGGATTACCTCTTCAATACCATCTCTAACTGAAGAGAGAGGATTACCTCCTCATCACTATCTGAAGAGAGAGGATTACCTCCTCATGACTATCTGAAGAGAGAGGATTACCTCCTCATCACTATCACAAGGAAGAAGATTAACTCCTCATTACTATCTGAAGAGATGGGATTACCTCCTCATCACCATCACTATCTGATGAGAGAGGATTACCTCCTCATCACTATCTGAAGAGAGAGGATTACCTCATCACTAAACAAATTTGAAGAGAGAAGATTACCTTCTCATCACTATCTGAAGAGAGAATTACCTCCTGATCACTATCTGAAGAGAGAGGATTACCTCCTCATCACTATCTGAAGAGAGAGGATTACCTCCGAATCACCATCAGAAGCGAGAGGATTACCTCCCCATCACTATCTGAAGAGACAGGATTACCTCCTCATCACTATCTGAGGAGAGAGGATTACCTCCTCATCACTATCTGAAGAGAGAGGATTACCTCCCCATCACTAAAACTATCTGAAGAGACAGTATTACCTCCTCATCACTATCTGAAGAGTGATGATTACCTGCTAATCACTATCTGAAGAGAGAGGATTACCTCCTCATCACTATCTGAAGAGAGAGGATTACCTCCCCATCACTAACTGAAGAGAGAGGATTACCTCCTCATTACCATCACTCTCTGAAGAGAGAGGATTACCTCCTCATCACTTTCTGAAGAGAGAGGATTACCTCCCCATCACCATCACTATCTGAAGAGACAGTATTACCTCCTCATCACTATCTGAAGAGTGATGATTACCTGCTAATCACTATCTGAAGAGAGAGGATTACCTCCTCATCACTATCTGTAGAGACAGCATTACCTCCTCATCACTATCTGTAGAGAGAGGATTACCTCCTCATCACTATCTGTAGAGACAGCATTACCTCCTCATTACTATCTGTAGAGAGAGGATTACCTCCTCATCACTATCTGTAGAGAGAGGATTACGTCCTCATCACTATCTGTAGAGACAGCATTACCTCCTCATCACTATCTGTAGAGACAGGTTTACCTCCTCATCACTATCTGTAGAGAGGGGATTACCTCCTCATCACTATCTGTGGAGACAGGATTACCTCCTCATCACTATCTATAGAGACAGCATTACCTCCTCATCACTATCTGTAGAGACAGCATTACCTCCTCATCACTATCTGTAGAGACAGGTTTACCTCCTCATCACTATCTGAGAGACAGCATTACCTCCTCATCACTATCTGTAGAGACAGCATTACCTCATCATCACTATCTGTAGAGACAGGTTTACCTCCTCATCACTATCTGTAGAGAGAGGATTACCTCCTCATCACTATCTGTAGAGACAGGATTACCTCCTCATCACTATCTGTAGAGAGAGGATTACCTCCCCATCACCATCACTATCTGAAGAGAGAGGATTACCTCCTCATCACTATCTGTAAAGACAGGATTACCTCCTCATCACTATCTGTAGAGAGAGGATTACCTCCCCATCACCATCACTATCTGAAGAGAGAGGATTACCTCCTCATCACTATCTGTAGAGACAGGATTACCTCCTCATCACTCTCTGTAGAGACAGCATTACCTTTTGCATGGAGGTCTATGAAAGAGTGTCAAATTACCTGAAGCGTATTAATCAAATAGAGAGTAATGTTTAGGTTGTTACAAATGTGCTGATCCAAGTGGCATTCTGCAACTTTAAGAAAAACATCTTAGTCACGAGTTATCTGCCCTCTCATTGGGTAGAATGGTCCCACCTGATCTTGCCTGTCTTCCATCTTTGAGTACTTTTACAAAAGCCTTCAGAAAGTATTCATACCCTTTGACCTATTCCATGTTTTTGTTGTGTTAAAGCCTTAATTCAAAATTGATTAAATATATTTTTTCCACCCATCTACACACAATACCCCATAATGAAACAAGTGAAAACATGCTTTTCGACAAATTTATTGAAAATCAAATACAGAAATATATAATTTACTTAAGTATTCTGAGTCAATACTTTGTAGAAGGACCTTCGGCAGCAATTCCAGCAGTGAGTCTTTAAGAGCTTTCAATACCTTGGCCATTTTTCTTTTTAAAATGATTCATATCAAATTGGTTGTTGATCGATTGCTAGACAACCAAGTGGTCTGAATACTTTACGATGCCCAGGTACGAGGCAGCACAGAGAGAAACAGGAAAAGACTCAGGGGGTATGCTAATTTGGTATAGAGCAGACCTAACTCACTCCATTAAATTAATCAAAACAGGAACATTTTACATTTGGCTAGAAATTAAAAAGGAAATGATCTTAACAGAGAAAAATGACCTCCTGTGTGTTACCTACATTATATCCCCCCACTAGAATCCCCATACTTTAATGAAGACAGCTTCTCCATCCTGGAGGGGGAAATCAATCATTTCCAGGTCCAGAGACATGTACTAGTCTGTGGTGACCTACATGCCAGAACTGGACAAGAACCTGGCACCCTCAGCACACAGGGGGACAAACACCTGCCTGGAGGTGACAGCATTCCCTCCCCCATATGCCCCCCTAGACACAACAACAACAACATAACCAACAAAAACGGGTCACAACTCCTGCAGCTCTGTCGCATGCTGGGTATGTACATAGTCAATGGTAGGCTTCGAGGGGACTCCTATGGTAGGTACACATATAGCTCATCTCTTGGCAGTAGTACTGTAGACTACTTTATCACTGACCTCAACCCAGAGTCTCTCAGAGCGTTCACAGTCAGCCCACTGACACCCCTATCAAATCACAGCAAAACCACAGTCTACTTGAATAGAGAAATACTCAATCATGAGGCATCAAAGCCAAAGGAACTGAGTAACATTAAGAAATGATACAGATGGAAGGAATGCAGTTTGGAAACCTATCAAAAAACAATTAGGCAACAACAAATTCAATCCCTTTTAGACAATTTCCTGGGTAAAACATTTCACTGTAATAGTGAAGGTGTAAACTTAGCAGTAGAAAATCTTAACAGTGTATTTGACCTCTCAGCTTCCCTATCAAATCTAAAAATCTCAAATAGAAAACCGAAGAAAATGAACAACAATGACAAATGGTTTGATGAAGAATGCAAAAATCTAAGAAAGAAATTGAGAAACCTGTCCAACCAAAAACATAGAGACCCAGGAAACCTGAGCCTACGCCTTCACTATGGTGAATCACTAAAACAATACAGAAATACACTACGGAAAAAGAAGGAACAGCGGGTCAGAAATCAGCTCAATGTAATTGAAGAATCCATAGACACTAACCACTTCTGGGAAAATTGGACAACACTAAACAAACAACAACACGAAGAATTATCTATCCAAAATGGAGATGTATGGGTAAACCACTTCTCCAATCTTGTTTTGCTCTATAACAAAGAACAAAGAGCAAAAACATATACATGATCAAATACAAATCTTAGAATCAACTATTAAAGACGACCAGAACCCACTGGATTCTCCAATTACCTTGAATGAGCTACAGGACAAAATACAAACCCTCCAACCCAAAAAAGCCTTTGGTGTTGATGGTATCCTCAATGAAAATATCAAATATACAGACAACAAATTCCAATTGGCTATACTAAAACTCTTTAACATTATCCTTAGCTCTGGCATCTTCCCCAGTATTTGGAACCAAGGACTGTCACCCCAATCCACAAAGTGGAGACAAATTTGACCCCAATAACTACCGTGGGATATGCGTCAACAGAAACCTTGGGAAAATCCTCTGCATTATCATTAACAGCAGACTCGTACATTTCCTCAGTGAAAACAATGTACTGAGCAAATGTCCAAATGTCATTTTACCAAATTACCGTACAACAGACCATGTATTCACCCTGCACACCCTAATTGACAAACAAACAAACCAAAACAAAGGCAAAGTCTTCTCATGCTTTGTTGATTTCAAAAAAGCCTTTGACTCAATTTGTCATGAGGGTCTGCTATACAAATTTATGGAAAGTGGTGTTGGGGGTCAAACATTATAAAATCCATGTACACAAACAACAAGTGTGTGGTTAAAATAGGCAAAAAACACACACATTTCTTCCCACGGGGCGTGGGATGAGACAGGGATGCAGCTTAAGCCCCACCCTCTTCAACATATATATCAACGAATTAGCGAGGGCACTAGAAGAGTCTGCAGCACCCAGCCTCACCCTGCTAGAATCTGAAGTCAGATGATCTGGTGCTTCTTTCCCCAACCAAGGAGGGCCCACAGCAGCACCTAGATCTCCTGCACAGATTCTGCCAGACCTGGGCCCTGACAGTAAATATCAGTAAGATAATGGTGTTCCAAAAAAGGTCCAGTCACCAGGACCACAAATACAAATTCCATCTAGACACCGTTGCCCTAGAGCACACAAAAAACTACACATACCTTGGCCTAAACATCAGCGCCACAGGTAACTTCCACAAAGCTGTGAACGATCTGAGAGACAAGGCAAGAAGGGCATTCTATGCCTTCAAAAGGAACATAAAATTCAACATACCAATTAGGATCTGGCTAAAAATACTTAAATCAGTTATAGAACCCATTGCTGCCAAACGTGCTTTACAAAGTACTGAGTAAAGGGTACGAATACTTACGTAAATGTGATATCAGTTTTTATTTGCAATACATTTGCAAAAATGTTTTTTAAAAACTGTTTTTGCTTTGTCATTATGGGGTATTGTGTGTAGATTGATGAGGAAAAAGTCAAGGGTGTGAATACTTTCAGAATTCCACAGCAGCAAGATTAGTTCTAGAACCCATTGCCCTTTATGGTTGTGAGGTCTGGGTTCCGCTCACCAACCAAGACTTCTGCAAAAATATCCTCTGTGTACAACGTAAAACACAAAATAATGCACGCAGAGCAGAATTAGGACGATACCCACTAATTATCCAAATCCAGAAAAGAGGCGTTAAATTCTACAACCACCTAAAAGGAAGCTTCTGTGAGTGTAATGTTTACTGTTCACTTTTATTGTTTATTTCTCTTTTGTTTATTGTCTACTTCACCTGCTTTGGCAATGTTAACACACGTTTCACAATGTCAATAAAGTCCCTTGAATTTAATTGAAATGTATTGAAATGTATTTAATTAAATTAATAGTATGTGGATAGAAACGCATTCATCAAAACCTCCAAAAAGTCCAGCGGCTCGAGAATAACATTCTGATCTGAACACAGAGTGACTGACAGAGTGACTGACCGACTGCCTGACTGAAAGAGTGACTGACAGACTGACTGACAGAGTGACTGACAGAGTGACTGGCTGACTGGCTGACAGAGTGACTGACAGAGTGACTGACTGACTGACAGACAGAGTGACTGACAGAGTGACTGACTGACTGACTGACAGAGTGACTGACAGAGTGACTGACAGAGTGACTGTCTGACTGACTGACTGACAGTGACTAACTGACTGACGGACAGAGTGACTGACTGACTGACAGAGTGACTGTCTGACTGTCTGACTGACTGACTTACTGTCTGACTGACTGTCAGAGTGACTGACAGTGACTAACTGACTGATGGACAGAGTGACTGACTGACAGGCTGACTGACTGACTAACTGACTGACTGGCTGACAGAGTGACTGACTGACAGAGTGACTGACTGACTGACTGACTGACAGTGACTAACTGACTGACGGACTGATGGACAGAGTGACTGACTGACTGACAGAGTGACTGACAGACTGACTGACAGAGTGACTGACTGACTGACAGAGTGACTGTCTGACTGACTGACTGACAGTGACTAACTGACTGACGGACAGAGTGACTGACTGACTGACAGAGTGACTGTCTGACTGTCTGACTGACTGACTTACTGTCTGACTGACTGTCAGAGTGACTGACAGTGACTAACTGACTGATGGACAGAGTGACTGACTGACTGACAGAGTGACTGACTGACAGGCTGACTGACTGACTAACTGACTGACTGGCTGACAGAGTGACTGACTGACAGAGTGACTGACTGACTGACTGACTGACAGTGACTAACTGACTGACGGACTGATGGACAGAGTGACTGACTGACTGACAGAGTGACTGACAGACTGACTGACAGAGTGACTGACTGACTGACAGAGTGACTGTCTGACTGACTAACTGACTGACAGTGACTAACTGACTGATGGACTGACTGACAGAGTGACTGACTGACAGAGTGACTGACTGACTGAGAGAGTGACAGAGTGACAGAGTGACTGACTGACTGACAGAGTGACTGACTGTCTGACTGACTGACTGACTGACTGACAGTGACTAACTGACTGACGGACAGAGTGACTGACTGACAGAGTGACTGACTGGCTGACTGACTGACCGACTGACAGTGGCTGACTGACTGACAGACTGACAGACTGACTGACAGTGACTAACTGACTGACTGACTGACTGACAGACAGAGTGACTGACTGGCTGACAGAGTGACTGACTGGCTGACTGACAGAGTGACTGACAGTGACTAACTGACTGACGGACAGAGTGACTGACAGAGTGACTGACTGACAGAGTGACTGACAGTGACTAACTGACTGACTGACAGAGTGACTGACAGTGACTGACTCACTCACAGACAGTGACTAACTGACTGACGGACAGAATGACTGACAGACTGACTGACAGACTGACTGACTGTCTGACTGACTGACAGAGTGACTGACAGAGTGACTGACAGTGACTGACTCACTCACAGACAGTGACTAACTGACTGACGGACAGAATGACTGACAGACTGACTGACAGACTGACTGACTGTCTGACTGACTGACAGAGTGACTGTCAGAGTGACTGACAGTGACTAACTGACTGACGGACAGAGTGACTGACTGACAGAGTGACTGACTGGCTGACAGTGGCTGACTGACTGACAGACTGACAGACTGACTGACAGTGACTAACTGACTGACTGACTGACTGACTGACTGACAGACAGAGTGACTGACTGGCTGACAGAGTGACTGACTGGCTGACTGACAGAGTGACTGACAGTGACTAACTGACTGACGGACAGAGTGACTGACAGAGTGACTGACTGACAGAGTGACTGACAGTGACTAACTGACTGACTGACAGAGTGACTGACAGTGACTGACTCACTCACAGACAGTGACTAACTGACTGACGGACAGAATGACTGACAGACTGACTGACAGACTGACTGACTGTCTGACTGACTGACTGACTGTCTGACTGACAGAGTGACTGTCAGAGTGACTGACAGTGACTAACTGACTGATGGACAGAGTGACTGACTGACAGAGTGACTGACTGTCTGACTGACTGACTGACAGTGACTAACTGACTGACGGACAGAGTGACTGACTGACAGAGTGACTGACTGGCTGACTGACTGACCGACTGACAGTGGCTGACTGACTGACAGACTGACAGACTGACTGACAGTGACTAACTGACTGACTGACTGACTGACTGACTGACAGACAGAGTGACTGACTGGCTGACAGAGTGACTGACTGGCTGACTGACAGAGTGACTGACAGTGACTAACTGACTGACGGACAGAGTGACTGACAGAGTGACTGACTGACAGAGTGACTGACAGTGACTAACTGACTGACTGACAGAGTGACTGACAGTGACTGACTCACTCACAGACAGTGACTAACTGACTGACGGACAGAATGACTGACAGACTGACTGACAGACTGACTGACTGTCTGACTGACTGACTGACTGACTGTCTGACTGACAGAGTGACTGTCAGAGTGACTGACAGTGACTAACTGACTGATGGACAGAGTGACTGACTGACTGACAGAGTGACTGACTGACTGACAGGCTGACTGACTGACTGACTGGCGGACAGAGTGACTGACTGACAGAGTGACTGACTGACTGACATAGTGACTGACTGACTGACTGACAGTGACTAACTGACTGACGGACTGACGGACAGAGTGACTGACTGACTGACAGAGTGACTGACTGACTGACTGACTGACAGAGTGACTGACTGGCTGACTGACAGAGTGATTGACTGACTGACTGACAGAGTAACTGACTGACTGACTGTCTGACTGACTGACAGAGTGACTGACAGAGTGACTGTCTGACTGACTGACAGAGTGACTGTCTGACTGACTGACTGACAGTGACTAACTGACTGATGGACAGAGTGACTGACTGACTGACAGAGTGACTGACTGAGTGACTGACAGACTGACTGACAGTGACTAACTGACTAATTGACTGACAGAGTGACTGACTGGCTGACAGAGTGACTGACAGTGACTAACTGACTGACGGACAGAGTGACTGACAGAGTGACTGACTGACTGACTGACAGTGACTAACTGACTGACTGACAGAGTGACTGACTGACTGACAGGGTGACTAACTGACTGACTGACTGACAGTGACTAACTGACTGACTGACTAACTGACTGACAGAGTGACTGACAGACTGACTGACAGACTGACTGACAGAGTTACTTACATAGTGACTGACTGATATGTATTTTTGTAATTGATCTCCGGATTAGTATGTGAGTGATGAATAAAGGTATCATGGATAAATATCGACTTGTTCACAATCCATTATATACAGTACCAATTTGACAGTGACTAACTGACTGACTGACAGAGTGACTGACAGTGTGGCTGACAGAGTGACTGGCAGTGTGGATGACAGAGTGACTGACATAGTGACTCACTGACTGGCAGAGTGACTGTCTGACTGACTGACAGACTGACTGACTGACTGACAGTGACTAACTGACTGACGGACTGATGGACAGAGTGACTGACTGACTGACAGAGTGACTGACTGACTGACTGACAGTGACTGACTGACTGACTGACTGACAGAGTGACTGACTGGATGACAGAGTGACTGACAGACTGACTGACAGAGTGACTGTCTGACTGACTGACTGACTGACAGTGACTAACTGACTGACAGAGTGACTGACTGACTGACTGACAGAGTGACTGATTGACTGACAGAGTGACTGACAGTGACTGACAGTGACTAACTGACTAACTGATTAACTGACTGATAGTGACTAACTGACTAACTGACTGACTGACTGACTGACTGACAGGGTGACTGACTGACTGACTGACAGGGTGACTGACTGACTGACTGACCGAGTGACTGACAGAGTGACTGACGGTGAGTGTGACTGACTGACTGACTGACTGACACCGATATAAAATGGGACCGAGTTGAACGGAGCTTTTCTGTTTGAAATCCGCGCAAGACATGAGGAAACTTCTCTTTGACTTTCTTCAGAGGGAAAATAACAGAGTCCCCGGTGCCGTTTGAGATAGAAGTGATATAGTGATACGACGTCAAGCGGTTAAGAGGTCTTTTACGAGTTCTTTATGGATGGATTCTGAATGTGGTAGTATGATGCACTGAAACATGTAGTTTATCAGCTCTGTGTCAACTTCCATCCGTGTTTTAATGATGATTGCGGCTTTCATTCCGGAATCTGTTCCTTATTTCAATGCACCACAAACTATCACCAGTTTCCTGCTCTTGGTTCCGTGGTGGTTTTATCAGCAGAAAGACACAGAGAGCCGAGCAGGGAGGTTGTCCTGCTACAGTACAGAAGACCAGTGATCCTACAGCGGCATCAGGACGAGGCCAGAGCGAAAAACACAAAAGGCTGCAGCAGCAGCATCATACAATAATCCAAGTTGGAATGAAACGATATATTTTTTGCAGTAAACTCATGATGCGGCACGCAAAGCGGGGATGCCAGCCAGGCGTGGCTTGCATTTGAAAAGCCATTATGTATATAACCAGCCTGTCCGTCTGATAAACACACTAATCTAAGTGATGAGTAGTAAAGGACACGTCATTAAATAAAGGAACCGATTTAACGAAGTTGAGGAGGAGGTGAAATACGCATTACGCCGGGTTGCATACCTTCGTGGCTTTTTGCGCACGGGATTTGACTTCCTATGTTGAACGATAAACTTCCTTGATTCAACGGACATTTTAATTGCATTAACAGATCCCTTCAGTTGTGCGCCATGTCGGAGGTTGGGGGCTTTCTAGGGACACTCGACTTGGATTTACAGAGTTTCCCCGCACTAGGAAGTATGCCCTTGGCAGAGGCGCCAGCGGGGTTACTGGATGAGAGGCTGGGACAGATCGAGGGGAGGTTACAGCGAGGCTCGCTGACGGAATTCGAGCACCTTAAAGGGATTCTGCGGCGGAGGCAGCTGTACTGTCGAACCGGATTCCAGCTGGAGATATTCCCCAACGGGACCGTGTACGGGACAAGACAGGACCACAGCCGATTCGGTAAGCTTCCACTAGTTGCATGTGAACTTGGTGTGGTTTTGTGCGCAAAGACCAAGTGCAACATCTTTTGCAACAACTTTTAAATTTGACACCTGGTTATTTATTTGCCGGGTTTCCTTTCACAAGGAGTTGAGATGCCTTTGATGATAGAGCAGCATCTTTTTCTGTCTTTCCGGTAACAGAAGATGTGTTATATATTGAACCGTAACAGAAGATGTGTTATATATTGAACCGTAACAGAAGATGTGTTATATATTGAACCGTAACAGAAAATGTGTTATATATTGAACCGTAACATAAGATGTGTTATATATTGAACCGTAACAGAAGATGTGTTATATATTGAACCGTAACAGAAGATGTGTTATATATTGAACCGTAACAGAAGATGTGTTATATATTGAACCGGTAACAGAAGATGTGTTATATATTGAACCGTAACAGAAGATGTGTTATATATTGAACCGTAACAGAAGATGTGTTATATTGAACTGTAACAGAAGATGTGTTATATATTGAACCGGTAACAGAAGATGTGTTATATATTGAACCGTAATAGAAGATGTGTTATATATTGAACCGTAACAGAAGATGTGTTATATATTGAACCGTAACAGAAGATGTGTTATATATTGAACTGTAACAGAAGATGTGTTATATTGAACCGGTAAAAGAAGATGTGTTATATATTGAACCGGTAACAGAAGATGTGTTATATATTGAGCCATAACAGAAGATGTGTTTTATATTGAACCGTAACAGAAGATGTGTTATATATTGAACCGTAACAGAAGATGTGTTATATATTGAACCGTAACAGAAGATGTGTTATATATTGAACCGGTAACAGAAGATGTGTTATATATTGAACCGGTAACAGAAGATGTGTTATATATTGAACCGTAACAGAAGATGTGTTATATATTGAACCGTAACAGAAGATGTGTTATATATTGAACCGGTAACAGAAGATGTGTTATATATTGAACCGTAACAGAAGATGTGTTATATATTGAACCGTAACAGAAGATGTGTTATATATTGAACCGTAACAGAAGATGTGTTATATATTGAACCGGTAACAGAAGATGTGTTATATATTGAACCGTAACAGAAGATGTGTTATATATTGAACCGTAACAGAAGATGTGTTATATATTGAACCGGTAACAGAAGATGTGTTATATATTGAACCGGTAACAGAAGATGTGTTATATATTGAACCGTAACAGAAGATGTGTTATATATTGAACCGTAACAGAAGATGTGTTATATATTGAACCGTAACAGAAGATGTGTTATATATTGAACCGTAACAGAAGATGTGTTATATATTGAACCGTAACAGAAGATGTGTTATATATTGAACCGTAACAGAAGATGTGTTATATATTGAACCGGTAACAGAAGATGTGTTATATATTGAACCGTAACAGAAGATGTGTTATATATTGAACCGTAACAGAAGATGTGTTATATTGAACTGTAACAGAAGATGTGTTATATATTGAACCGGTAACAGAAGATGTGTTATATATTGAACCGTAATAGAAGATGTGTTATATATTGAACCGTAACAGAAGATGTGTTATATATTGAACCGTAACAGAAGATGTGTTATATATTGAACTGTAACAGAAGATGTGTTATATTGAACCGGTAAAAGAAGATGTGTTATATATTGAACCGGTAACAGAAGATGTGTTATATATTGAACCATAACAGAAGATGTGTTTTATATTGAACCGTAACAGAAGATGTGTTATATATTGAACCGTAACAGAAGATGTGTTATATATTGAACCGGTAACAGAAGATGTGTTATATATTGAACCGTAACAGAAGATGTGTTATATATTGAACCGGTAACAGAAGATGTGTTATATATTGAACCGGTAACAGAAGATGTGTTATATATTGAACCGTAACAGAAGATGTGTTATATATTGAACCGTAACAGAAGATGTGTTATATATTGAACCGGTAACAGAAGATGTGTTATATATTGAACCGTAACAGAAGATGTGTTATATATTGAACCGTAACAGAAGATGTGTTATATATTGAACCGTAACAGAAGATGTGTTATATATTGAACCGTAACAGAAGATGTGTTATATATTGAACCGTAACAGAAGATGTGTTATATATTGAACCGTAACAGAAGATGTGTTATATATTGAACCGTAACAGAAGATGTGTTATATATTGAACCGGTAACAGAAGATGTGTTATATATTGAACCGTAACAGAAGATGTGTTATATATTGAACCGGTAACAGAAGATGTGTTATATATTGAACCGTAACTGAAGATGTGTTATATATTGAACCGTAACAGAAGATGTGTTATATATTGAACCGGTAACAGAAGATGTGTTATATATTGAACCGTAACAGAAGATGTGTTATATATTGAACCGTAACAGAAGATGTGTTATATATTGAACCGAAACAGAAGATGTGTTATATATTGAACCGTAACAGAAGATGTGTTATATATTGAACCGTAACAGAAGATGTGTTATATATTGAACCGGTAACAGAAGATGTGTTATATATTGAACCGTAACAGAAGATGTGTTATATATTGAACCGTAACAGAAGATGTGTTATATTGAACTGTAACAGAAGATGTGTTATATATTGAACCATAACAGAAGATGTGTTATATATTGAACCGTAATAGAAGATGTGTTATATATTGAACCGTAACAGAAGATGTGTTATATATTGAACCGTAACAGAAGATGTGTTATATATTGAACTGTAACAGAAGATGTGTTATATATTGAACCGGTAACAGAAGATGTGTTATATATTGAACCGGTAACAGAAGATGTGTTATATATTGAACCGGTAACAGAAGATGTGTTATATATTGAACCGTAACAGATGTGTTATATATTGAACCGTAACAGAAGATGTGTTATATATTGAACCGTAACAGAAGATGTGTTATATATTGAACCATAACAGAAGATGTGTTATATATTGAACCGGTAACAGAAGATGTGTTATATATTGAACCGTAACAGAAGATGTGTTATATATTGAACCGTAACAGAAGATGTGTTATATTGAACTGTAACAGAAGATGTGTTATATATTGAACCATAACAGAAGATGTGTTATATATTGAACCGTAATAGAAGATGTGTTATATATTGAACCGTAACAGAAGATGTGTTATATATTGAACCGTAACAGAAGATGTGTTATATATTGAACCGTAACAGAAGATGTGTTATATATTGAACTGTAACAGAAGATGTGTTATATTGAACCGGTAAAAGAAGATGTGTTATATATTGAACCGGTAACAGAAGATGTGTTATATATTGAACCATAACAGAAGATGTGTTTTATATTGAACCGTAACAGAAGATGTGTTATATATTGAACCGTAACAGAAGATGTGTTATATATTGAACCGGTAACAGAAGATGTGTTATATATTGAACCGTAACAGAAGATGTGTTATATATTGAACCGGTAACAGAAGATGTGTTATATATTGAACCGGTAACAGAAGATGTGTTATATATTGAACCGTAACAGAAGATGTGTTATATATTGAACCGTAACAGAAGATGTGTTATATATTGAACCGGTAACAGAAGATGTGTTATATATTGAACCGTAACTGAAGATGTGTTATATATTGAACCGTAACAGAAGATGTGTTATATATTGAACCGGTAACAGAAGATGTGTTATATATTGAACCGTAACAGAAGATGTGTTATATATTGAACCGTAACAGAAGATGTGTTATATATTGAACCGTAACAGAAGATGTGTTATATATTGAACCGTAACAGAAGATGTGTTATATATTGAACCGTAACAGAAGATGTGTTATATTTTGAACCGGTAACAGAAGATGTGTTATATATTGAACCGTAACAGAAGATGTGTTATATATTGAACCGTAACAGAAGATGTGTTATATTGAACTGTAACAGAAGATGTGTTATATATTGAACCATAACAGAAGATGTGTTATATATTGAACCGTAATAGAAGATGTGTTATATATTGAACCGTAACAGAAGATGTGTTATATATTGAACCGTAACAGAAGATGTGTTATATATTGAACCGTAACAGAAGATGTGTTATATATTGAACCGTAACAGAAGATGTGTTATATATTGAACCGTAACAGAAGATGTGTTATATATTGAACCGTAACAGAAGATGTGTTATATATTGAACCGTAACAGAAGATGTGTTATATATTGAACCGTAACAGAAGATGTGTTATATATTGAACCGTAACAGAAGATGTGTTATGCAGTCCATTTGATTCCTATTATGGCCCACTTCTCAGAATGTGATTAGTCATATTGCTGAAGGATTTCTGGTGTGTGTGTGTTTGCGTGCCGTGCGCGTGCGTGCGTGCGTGTGTGTGTGTGCGTGTGTGTCCGTGTGTGCGTGTGTGTGTGTGTGTCCGTGTGTGTGTGTGTGTTTGCGTGCCGTGCGCGTGCGTGTGTGTGTGCGTGTGTGTCCGTGTGTGTGTGTGTGTGTGTGTCTGTGTTATCCCGTCAGCAGGACAGCCACATGCCTTCCTTCCCCCGTCCAACCCACCCTCAGCGGGGCGCGGGAGCACCGGGCAGCCAGGTGGCTCCCCTCAGAGAGAGAGAGAGAGAGAGCTGGACAGGCAGTGGTCCGTGTCTGGTTCTCTGTTTAACTGGTTCAAAGGGACCATACCGGCTCTCTCTCTCCTAATTCTACTATTAATACGAATCATTGGAGGTGTGGTTCCAATCACTATCACAGACACATGAGGTCACAGAGAAAACATGCACATTCCCTGCATCTCTTGTCCATTCAGTCATTCTGCAGGTGCAGCTTCTCTGTTAGGTTCACTGCCTGCCTGCCACGGAGAGAAAGAGAGAGTTGGGGAAAGATTGATGGAGAGAGAGTGAGGTCATTCTGCAGGTGCAGCTTCTCTGTTAGGCTCACTGCCTGCCTGCCATGGAGAGAAAGAGAGAGTTGGGGAAAGATTGATGGAGAGAGAGAGGTCATTCTGCAGGTGCAGCTTCTCTGTTAGGCTCACTGCCTGCCTGCCACGGAGAGAAAGAGAGAGTTGGGGAAAGATTGATGGAGAGAGAGTGAGGTCATTCTGCAGGTGCAGCTTCTCTGTTAGGCTCACTGCCTGCCTGCCATGGAGAGAAAGAGAGAGTTGGGGAAAGATTGATGGAGAGAGAGAGGTCATTCTGCAGGTGCAGCTTCTCTGTTAGGCTCACTGCCTGCCTGCCACGGAGAGAAAGAGAGAGTTGGGGAAAGATTGATGGAGAGAGAGTGAGGTCATTCTGCAGGTGCAGCTTCTCTGTTAGGCTCACTGCCTGCCTGCCACGGAGAGAAAGAGAGAGTTGGGGAAAGATTGATGGAGAGAGAGTGAGGTCATTCTGCAGGTGCAGCGTCTCTGTTAGGCTCACTGCCTGCCTGCCACGGAGAGAAAGAGAGAGTTGGGGAAAGATTGATGGAGAGAGAGTGAGGTCATTCTGCAGGTGCAGCTTCTCTGTTAGGCTCACTGCCTGCCTGCCACGGAAAGAAAGAGAGAGTTGGGGAAAGATTGATGGAGAGAGAATGAGATGGGGAGAGAGAGATGGGGAGAGAGTGATGAGATGGAGAGAGAGTGATGAGACAGAGATATAAGGAGAGAGGGAGAGAGACAGATGGGGGAGAGAGACAGGGAGAGAGAAAGAGAGTTGAATTGAATTTGAATTTAATTTAATTGAGGAAGAGATGGGGAGAGAGGGAGAGAGAGAGTGATGTGAGAGAGAGAGATGGGGAGGGGGTGAGAGAGAGATGGGGGAGAGAGAGAGGAAGATGGGGAGAGGGAGAGAGAGAGAGAGGAAGATGGGGAGAGGGGGAGAGAGAGAGAGAGAGAGAGAGAGAGAGAGAGAGAGAGAGAGAGAGAGAGAGAGAGAGAGAGGAAGATGGGGAGAGGAAGAGAGAGAGAGATGGGGAGGGAGAGGGAGAGAGAGGAAGATGGGGAGAGGGAGAGAGAGGAGGAGGGAGAGAGGAAGATGGGGAAAGGGAGAGAGAGAGCTTGATGGGGAAAGAGAGAGAGAGAGATGGAGAGAGAGATGGGAGGTTAGAGAGAGAGAGTGTGTGATGGATAAGATGGATAGACAGAGAGAGAGAAAGAGAGAAACAGAGAGAGAGAGAGCGAGGGGAAGAGAGAGAGCGAGGGGGAGAGAGATGGGGAAAGAGAGAGACAGAGAGAGAGCTAGGGGGAGAGAGAAAGAGAGAGTGAGGGGTGAGAGAGAGATGGGAAGAGAGAGAGTGGTGGGGACAGAGACAGAGAGAGAGATGGAAAGTGGGAGACAGAGAGAGAGGGGGGAGAGAGAAAGAGAGAGTGAGGGGTGAGAGAGAGAGATGGGAAGAGAGAGAGTGGTGGGGACAGAGACAGAGAGGGAGATGGGAGGAGGGAGACAGAGAGAGGGGGGGGGAGAGAGAGAGTGAGGGGTGAGAGAGAGAGATGGGAAGAGAGAGAGTGGTGGGGACAGAGACAGAGAGGGAGATGGGAGGAGGGAGACAGAGAGAGAGGCGGGGGGAGAGAGAGAGATGGGAAGAGAGAGAGTGGTGGGGACAGAGACAGAGAGGGAGATGGGAGGAGGGAGACAGAGAGAGAGGGGGGGGAGAGAGAGAGTGAGGGGTGAGAGAGAGATGGGGGAGAGAGAGAGGAAGATGGGGAGAGGGAGAGAGAGAGAGGAAGATGGGGAGAGGGGGAGAGAGAGAGAGAGAGAGAGGAAGATGGGGAGAGGGAGAGAGAGAGAGATGGGGAGGGAGAGGGAGAGAGAGGAAGATGGGGAGAGGGAGAGAGAGGAGGAGGGAGAGAGGGAGAGAGGAAGATGGGGAAAGGGGAGAGAGAGAGCTTGATGGGGAAAGAGAGAGAGAGAGATGGAGAGAGAGATGGGAGGTTAGAGAGAGAGAGTGTGTGATGGGTAAGAGATAGACAGAGAGAGAGAAAGAGAGAAACAGAGAGAGAGAGAGCGAGGGGAAGAGAGAGAGCGAGGGGGAGAGAGATGGGGAAAGAGAGAGACAGAGAGAGAGCTAGGGGGAGAGAGAAAGAGAGAGTGAGGGGTGAGAGAGAGAGATGGGAAGAGAGAGAGTGGTGGGGACAGAGACAGAGAGAGAGATGGAAAGTGGGAGACAGAGAGAGAGGGGGAGAGAGAAAGAGAGAGTGAGGGGTGAGAGAGAGAGATGGGAAGAGAGAGAGTGGTGGGGACAGAGACAGAGAGGGAGATGGGAGGAGGGAGACAGAGAGAGGGGGGGGGGAGTGAGAGAGTGAGGGGTGAGAGAGAGAGATGGGAAGAGAGAGAGTGGTGGGGACAGAGACAGAGAGGGAGATGGGAGGAGGGAGACAGAGAGAGAGGGGGGGGAGAGAGAGAGATGGGAAGAGAGAGAGTGGTGGGGACAGAGACAGAGAGGGAGATGGGAGGAGGGAGACAGAGAGAGAGGGGGGAGAGAGAGAGTGAGGGGTGAGAGAGAGAGTGAGGGGTGAGAGAGAGAGATGGGAAGAGAGAGAGTGGTGGGGACAGAGACAGAGAGGGAGATGGGAGGAGGGAGACAGAGAGAGGGGGGGGGAGAGAGAGAGTGAGGGGTGAGAGAGAGAGTGAGGGGTGAGAGAGAGAGATGGGAAGAGAGAGAGTGGTGGGGACAGAGACAGAGAGGGAGATGGGAGGAGGGAGACAGAGAGAGAGGGGGGGGGAGAGAGAGAGAGCATACCACAGCATGCAATCACAGCAGCAAGATTTGTGACCTGTTGCCACAAGAAAAGGGCAACCAGTGAAGAACATCATTACAACACTGTATATAGACATAATATGACATTAGAAATGTCTTTATTCTTTTTGAAGCTTCTGTGAGTGTAATGTTTACTGTTCAGTTTTATTGTTTATTTCACTTTTGTATATTATCTAGCAGAATACCTGTCCACTGTGACTGACCCAAACTTAAGGAAAGCTTTGACTATGTACAGACTTAGTGAGCATAGCCTTGCTATTGAGAAAGCCTGACGTAGACAGACCTGGCTCTGAAGAGAAGACAGGCTATGTGCAGAGATGAGAGAGATGGGGAAAGAGAGAGACAGAGAGAGAGCTAGGGGGAGAGAGAAAGAGAGAGTGAGGGGTGAGAGAGAGAGATGGGAAGAGAGAGAGTGGTGGGGACAGAGACAGAGAGAGATGGGAAGAGAGAGAGTGGTGGGGACAGAGACAGAGAGAGAGATGGAAAGTGGGAGACAGAGAGAGAGGGGGAGAGAGAAAGAGAGAGTGAGGGGTGAGAGAGAGAGATGGGAAGAGAGAGAGTGGTGGGGACAGAGACAGAGAGGGAGATGGGAGGAGGGAGACAGAGAGAGGGGGGGGGAGTGAGAGAGTGAGGGGTGAGAGAGAGAGATGGGAAGAGAGAGAGTGGTGGGGACAGAGACAGAGAGGGAGATGGGAGGAGGGAGACAGAGAGAGAGGGGGGGGGGGAGAGAGATGGGAAGAGAGAGAGTGGTGGGGACAGAGACAGAGAGGGAGATGGGAGGAGGGAGACAGAGAGAGAGGGGGGGGAGAGAGAGAGTGAGGGGTGAGAGAGAGAGTGAGGGGTGAGAGAGAGAGATGGGAAGAGAGAGAGTGGTGGGGACAGAGACAGAGAGGGAGATGGGAGGAGGGAGACAGAGAGAGAGGGGGGGAGAGAGAGAGAGCATACCACAGCATGCAATCACAGCAGCAAGATTTGTGACCTGTTGCCACAAGAAAAGGGCAACCAGTGAAGAACATCATTACAACACTGTATATAGACATAATATGACATTAGAAATGTCTTTATTCTTTTGAAGCTTCTGTGAGTGTAATGTTTACTGTTCAGTTTTATTGTTTATTTCACTTTTGTATATTATCTAGCAGAATACCTGTCCACTGTGACTGACCCAAACTTAAGGAAAGCTTTGACTATGTACAGACTTAGTGAGCATAGCCTTGCTATTGAGAAAGCCTGACGTAGACAGACCTGGCTCTGAAGAGAAGACAGGCTATGTGCACACTGCCCACAAAATGAGGTGGAAACTGAGCTGCACTTCCTAACCTCCTGTCCAACGTATGACCATATTAGAGAGACATATTTCCCTCAGATTACACAGATCCACAAAGAATTTTTAAAAATCAAATTTTGATAAACTCGATTATCATCTCGATTGATTTAACTAGGCAAGTCAGTTAAGAACACATTCTTATTTTCAATGATGGCCTAGGAACAGTGGGTTAACTGCCTTGTTCAGGGGCAGAACGACAGATTTGTACCATGTCAGCTCGGGGGTTTGAACTTGCAACCTTCCGGTTACTAGTCTAACCACTAGGCTACCCTGCCGCCCCAGTGTGCCAACACAGCAGCAAGATTTGTGACCTGTTGCCACAAGAAAAGGGCAACCAGTGAAGAACAAACACCATTGTAAATACAACCCATATTTATGAATATTTATTTTCCCTTGTGTTATTTAACAATTTTTACATCGTTACAACACTGTGTATGTATATATATATATATGTATAATATGACATTTGTAATGTCTTAATTGTTTTGAAACCTCTGTATGTGTAATGTTTACTGTTCATTTTTATTTTTTATTCCACTTTTGTGTATTATCTACCTCACTTGCTTTGGCAATGTTAACACATGTTTCCCATGCCAATAAAGCCCCTTGAATTGAATTGAATTGAGAGATGAGGAGAGAGAGAGAGATGGGGACAGAGAGAGACAGAGAGAGATGAGAGAGAGAGATGGGGAAAGAGACAGACAGAGAGCGATGAGGAGAGAGAGAGAGATGGGGACAGAGAGAGAGAGATGGGGAAAGAGAGAGACAGAGAGAGAGAGAGAGACAGAGAGAGATGAGAGAGAGATATGGGGAAAGAGACAGACAGAGAGAGCCGGTGGTGTACAGGTCTGAACAGGGCTAGGGAGTGCTGAACAGGGCTGAACAGGGCTGAGGAAGGCTGAACAGGGCTGAGGAGGGCTGAACAGGGCTGAGGAGGGCTGAGGAGGGCTGAACAGGGCTGAACAGGGCTGGGGAGTGCTGAACAGGGCTGAACAGGGCTGAGGAGGGCTGAACAGGGCTGAACAGGGCTGGGGAGTGCTGAACAGGGCTGAGGAGGGCTGAACAGGGCTGAACAGGGCTGAGGAGGGCTGAACAGGGCTGAGGAGGGCTGAACAGGGCTGAACAGGGCTGAGGAAGGCTGAACAGGGCTGAGGAGGGCTGAACAGGGCTGAGGAGGGATAAACAGGGCTGAGGAGGTCTAGAGAGGGTTGGGTGGTCTGCCCCAACCCGGATGGTGTTTCTTTCTGGCTTCACTTTGGGTTAGAGCAGGTGTCAGTGCTGGGGAGGCTGGGAGAGAGAAGAGAGACGGAGGAGATGGGTTTGATTAAAATGAATAATGTCACCAGGGTCAGAGAGTTCTGCTCTTTAATTCCCTGGCAGCATCATCGTAGAGGATCAGAGAGAGAGCTGGTCTTTAAATCCCTGGCAGCATCATCGTACTGGATCAGAGAGAGAGCTGGTCTTTAATTCCCTGGCAGCATCATCGTAGAGGATCAGAGAGAGAGCTGGTCTTTAAATCCCTGGCAGCATCATCGTACTGGATCAGAGAGAGAGCTGGTCTTTAATTCCCTGGCAGCATCATCGTAGAGGATCAAAGAGAGCTGGTCTTTAATTCCCTGGCAGTCACATCGTAGAGGATCAGAGAGAGAGCTGGTCTTTAAATCCCTGGCAGCATCATCGTACTGGATCAGAGAGAGAGCTGGTCTTTAATTCCCTGGCAGCATCATCGTAGAGGATCAAAGAGAGCTGGTCTTTAATTCCCTGGCAGCATCATCGTAGAGGATCAGAGAGAGCTGGCCTTTAATTCCCTGGCAGCATCATCGTACTGGATCAGAGAGAGAGATGCTCTTTAATTCCCTGGCAGCATCATCGTAGAGGATCAAAGAGAGCTGGTCTTTAATTCCCTGGCAGCATCATCGTAGAGGATCAAAGAGAGCTGGTCTTTAATTCCCTGGCAGCATCATCGTAGAGGATCAGAGAGAGCTGGTCTTTAATTCCCTGGCAGCATCATCATAGAAGTTCAAAGAGAGCTGGCCTTTAATTCCCTGGCAGCATCATCGTACTGGATCAGAGAGAGAGATGCTCTTTAATTCCCTGGCAGCATCATCGTAGAGGATCAGAGAGAGAGCTGGTCTTTAAATCCCTGGCAGCATCATCGTACTGGATCAGAGAGAGAGCTGGTCTTTAATTCCCTGGCAGCATCATCGTAGAGGATCAGAGAGAGAGCTGGTCTTTAATTCCCTGGCAGCATCATCGTAGAGGATCAGAGAGAGCTGGTCTTTAATTCCCTGGCAGCATCATCATAGAAGTTCAAAGAGAGCTGGCCTTTAATTCCCTGGCAGCATCATCGTACTGGATCAGAGAGAGAGATGCTATTTAATTCCCTGGCAGCATCATCGTAGAGGATCAAAGAGAGCTGGTCTTTAATTCCCTGGCAGCATCATCGTAGAGGATCAGAGAGAGCTGGTCTTTAATTCCCTGGCAGCATCATCGTAGAGGATCAAAGAGAGCTGGTCTTTAATTCCCTGGCAGCATCATCGTACTGGATCAGAGAGAGAGATGGTCTTTAATTCCCTGGCAGCATCATCGTAGAGGATCAGAGAGAGAGATGGTCTTTAATTCCCTGGCAGCATCATCATAGAGGATCAAAGAGAGCTGGTCTTTAATTCCCTGGCAGCATCATCGTACTGGATCAGAGAGAGAGATGGTCTTTAAATCCCTGGCAGCATCATCGTAGAGAATCAAAGAGAGCTGGTCTTTAATTCCCTGGCAGCATCATCATACTGAATCAGAGAGAGAGATGGTCTTTAATTCCCTGGCAGCATCATCGTACAGGATCAAAGAGAGCTGGTCTTTAATTCCCTGGCAGCATCATCGTAGAGGATCAGAGAGAGAGCTAGTCTTTAATTCCCTGGCAGCATCATCGTAGAGGATCAGATAGAGCTGGTCTTTCATTCCCTGGCAGCATCATCGTAGAGGATCAGAGAGAGATGGTCTTTAATTCCCTGGCAGCATCATCGTAGAGGATCAGAGAGAGCTGGTCTTTCATTCCCTGGCAGCATCATCGTAGAGGATCAGAGAGAGAGCTGGTCTTTAAATCCCTGGCAGCATCATCGTACTGGATCAGAGAGAGAGCTGGTCTTTAATTCCCTGGCAGCATCATCGTAGAGGATCAAAGAGAGCTGGTCTTTAATTCCCTGGCAGCATCATCGTAGAGGATCAGAGAGAGCTGGTCTTTAATCCCTGGCAGCATCATCATAGAAGTTCAAAGAGAGCTGGCCTTTAATTCCCCTGGCAGCATCATCGTACTGTATCAGAGAGAGAGATGCTCTTTAATTCCCTGGCAGCATCATCGTAGAGGATTAAAGAGAGCTGGTCTTTAATTCCCTGGCAGCATCATCGTAGAGGATCAAAGAGAGCTGGTCTTTAATTCCCTGGCAGCATCATCGTAGAGGATCAGAGAGAGCTGGTCTTTAATTCCCTGGCAGCATCATCATAGAAGTTCAAAGAGAGCTGGCCTTTAATTCCCTGGCAGCATCATCGTACTGGATCAGAGAGAGAGATGCTCTTTAATTCCCTGGCAGCATCATCGTAGAGGATCAGAGAGAGAGCTGGTCTTTAAATCCCTGGCAGCATCATCGTACTGGATCAGAGAGAGAGCTGGTCTTTAATTCCCTGGCAGCATCATCGTAGAGGATCAAAGAGAGCTGGTCTTTAATTCCCTGGCAGCATCATCGTAGAGGATCAGAGAGAGCTGGTCTTTAATTCCCTGGCAGCATCATCATAGAAGTTCAAAGAGAGCTGGCCTTTAATTCCCTGGCAGCATCATCGTACTGGATCAGAGAGAGAGATGCTCTTTAATTCCCTGGCAGCATCATCGTAGAGGATCAAAGAGAGCTGGTCTTTAATTCCCTGGCAGCATCATCGTAGAGGATCAGAGAGAGCTGGTCTTTAATTCCCTGGCAGCATCATCGTAGAGGATCAGAGAGAGCTGGTCTTTAATTCCCTGGCAGCATCATCGTAGAGGATCAGAGAGAGCTGGTCTTTCATTCCCTGGCAGCATCATCGTAGAGGATCAAAGAGAGCTGGTCTTTCATTCCCTGGCAGCATCATCGTAGAGGATCAAGAGAGCTGGTCTTTAATTCCCTGGCAGCATCATCGTAGAGGATCAGAGAGAGAGATGGTCTTTAATTCCCTGGCACCATCATCGTAGAGGATCAAAGAGAGCTGGTCTTTAATTCCCTTGCAGCATCATCGTACTGGATCAGAGAGAGAGCTGGTCTTTAATTCCCTGGCAGCATCATCGTAGAGGATCAGAGAGTGAGATGGTCTTTAATTCCCTGGCAGCATCATCGTAGAGGATCAGAGAGAGAGATGGTCTTTAAATCCCTGGCAGCATCATCGTAGAGGATCAAAGCGAGCTGGTCTTTAATTCCCTGGCAGCATCATCGTAGAGGATCAGAGAGAGAGATGGTCTTTAATTCCCTGGCAGCATCATCGTAGAGGATCAAAGAGAGCTGGTCTTTAATTCCCTGGCAGCATCATCGTACTGGATCAGAGAGAGAGATGGTCTTTAATTCCCTGGCAGCATCATCGTAGAGGATCAAAGAGAGCTGGTCTTTAATTCCCTGGCAGCATCATCGTAGAGGATCAGAGAGAGCTGGTCTTTAATTCCCTGGCAGCATCATCGTAGAGGATCAGAGAGAGCTGGTCTTTCATTCCCTGGCAGCATCATCGTAGAGGATCAGAGAGAGAGCTAGTCTTTAATTCCCTGGCAGCATCATCGTAGAGGATCAGAGAGAGCTGGTCTTTCATTCCCCGGCAGCATCATCGTAGAGGATCAGAGAGAGATGGTCTTTAATTCCCTGGCAGCATCATCGTAGAGGATCAGAGAGAGCTGGTCTTTCATTCCCTGGCAGCATCATCGTAGAGGATCAGAGAGAGCTGGTCTTTCATTCCCTGGCAGCATCATCGTAGAGGATCAGAGAGAGCTGGTCTTTCATTCCCTGGCAGCATCATCGTAGAGGATCAGAGAGAGCTGGTCTTTCATTCCCTGGCAGCATCATCGTAGAGGATCAAAGAGAGCTGGTCTTTCATTCCCTGGCAGCATCATCGTAGAGGATCAGAGAGAGCTGGTCTTTCATTCCCTGGCAGCATCATCGTAGAGGATCAGAGAGAGATGGTCTTTCATTCCCTGGCAGCATCATCGTAGAGGATCAGAGAGAGCTGGTCTTTCATTCCCTGGCAGCATCATCGTAGAGAATCAAAGAGAGCTGGTCTTTCATTCCCTGGCAGCATCATCGTAGAGGATCAGAGAGAGCTGGTCTTTCATTCCCTGGCAGCATCATCGTAGAGGATTAGGGAGCAGGACGAGGCTGTTTGCATCACAAATGGCATCCTATTGCCCTGGTCAAAAGTAGTGCAATACAAATACATTACATAGTGCACTACACTACATGCCCAGGTGTTGTCGTGTCCTGGCCAGGGGAGGACTGGACGATAAACACTAATAACACCTGTATTGGGTTATAGTTCTGCATCAGCTGTAGTAGTGTTTATCCACAGTTTATATCAACTATTAGAAAACATCCCTGTTCAGGCTTCAGGTAGAGACCAAATACTGTGGGAAAACATTCAATGTGTTCTGTCTATGGGCTCTGGACAAAAGTAGCACACTATAAAGGGAATTATACGGTGCCATTTGGGACGAAGACCATAAAGAGAAACATCTAGAACTAGTGGGGAGCTTCTGTTTCTCTCTGCACCCCATAACGACTGAGATCAGCTGTCCACAACTCAGTCCCTATCATTGGCTACATTTCAAATGGCACCATATTCCCTACTTTAGACCAGAGCCCTATGGAACCTTATTCCCTATATAGCGCACTACTTTATACCAGAGCCCTATGGCATAGGGAATAGGGTGCCATAGGGCTGGTCTAAAGTAGTGCACTATGTAGGGAATAGGGTTCCATAGGGCTGGTCTAAAGTAGTGCACTATATAGGGAATAGGGTTCCATAGGGCTCTAAAGTAGTGCACTATATAGGGAATAGGGTTCCATAGGGCTGTAAAGTAGTGTAATATATAGGGAATAGGGTGCCATAGGGCTCTGGTCTAAAGTAGTGCACTATATAGGGAATAGGTTTCCATAGGGCTCTGGTCTAAAGTAGTGTACTATATAGGGAATAGGGTTCCATAGGGCTCTGGTCTAAAGTAGTGTACTATATAGGGAATAGGGTTCCATAGGGCTCTGGTCTAAAGTAGTGCACTATATAGGGAATAGGTTTCCATAGGGCTCTGGTCTAAAGTAGTGTACTATATAGGGAATAGGGTTCCATAGGGCTCTGGTCTAAAGTAGTGCACTATATAGGGAATAGGGTTCCATAGGGCTCTGGTCTAAAGTAGTGCACTATATAGGGAATAGGGTTCCATAGGGCTCTGGTCTAAAATAGTGTACTATATAGGGAATAGGGTTCCATAGGGCTCTGGTCTAAAGTAGTGCACTATATAGGGAATAGGGTTCCATAGGGCTCTGGTCTAAAGTAGTGTACTATATAGGGAATAGGGTTCTATAGGGCTCTGGTCTAAAGTAGTGCACTATATAGGGAATAGGGTTCCATAGGGCTCTGGTCAAAAGTAGTGTACTATATAGGGAATATGGTTCTATAGGGCTCTGGTCTAAAGTAGTGCACTATATAGGGAATAGGGTTCCATAGGGCTCTGGTCTAAAGTAGTGCACTATATAGGGAATAGGGTTCCATAGGGCTCTGGTCTAAAGTAGTGTACTATATAGGGAATAGGGTTCCATAGGGCTCTGGTCTAAAGTAGTGCACTATATAGGGAATAGGGTTCCATTGGGCTCTGGTCTAAAGTAGTGCACTATATAGGGAATAGGGTTCCATAGGGCTCTGGTCTAAAGTAGTGCACTATATAGGGAATAGGGTTCCATAGGGCTCTGGTCTAAAGTAGTGCACTATATAGGGAATAGGGTTCCATAGGGCTCTGGTCTAAAGTAGTGCACTATATAGGAAATAGGGTTCCATAGGGCTCTAGTCTAAAATAGTGTACTATATAGGGAATAGGGTTCCATAGGGCCCTGGTCTAAAGTAGTGCACTATATAGGGAATAGGGTTCCATAGGGCTCTGGTCTAAAGTAGTGCACTATATAGGGAATAGTGTTCCATAGGGCTCTGGTCTAAAGTAGTGCACTATATAGGGAATAGGATTCCATTTGGGGCTCAAGTCTACAAAGGTCTCGTATGAATATTTGCTGCTACCACCAAGAACTGCACCCGCGGCGGCTCCACCCGGGCCAGCGCCCCATGCTTCCATGGCGACCCTCCTTCTCGTCACGGCGTAGCTTGGCAACGGCCCACGCAGCCATCAGGAGGGTAACAGCTATTTAGTCATTGTCAGCCACTGCTAGCGGCCTTTACCCTCTGCACAGTCACCAGCTGTTTGTTTTAGCCTGGATAATAATGGCCAGTATCGGACTGTTTCTCCACTACAACACCGGATTCTTGCCTAAGCCCTGGACCTTTACTCCTGATCATCACAGCTCCTGATCATCACAGCTGCCACCGAGTGACCCAGCCACGAAGCTAGCCATGAGCCAGGCCCATCTCCCAGCCTACTCAGTGATCACCTCCCGGACCCCAACACGGATTAAAGCCTTATAGTTCTAAGCTCTTCTTTCTTGTATTTTACGATATTGAAAATGATACAGTCGGTATTTCGAAATACCCCGGTATTTGGTGTAAACGGTATAAACGGTATACGGTATAAATGGTATATCGGCCAAATCTAGTATGTATGGTGTAACGTGTTGTCTCTGTCCTCTCCAGGTATCCTAGAGTTCATCAGTCTGGCTGTAGGGCTGGTCTATATCTCTGACAGGTGTTGTCTCTGTCCTCTCCAGGTATCCTAGAGTTCATCAGTCTGGCTGTAGGGCTGGTCTATATCTCTGACAGGTGTTGTCTCTGTCCTCTCCAGGTATCCTAGAGTTCATCAGTCTGGCTGTAGGGCTGGTCTATATCTCTGACAGGTGTTGTCTCTGTCCTCTCCATCCTAGAGTTCATCAGTCTGGCTGTAGGGCTGGTCTATATCTCTGACAGGTGTTGTCTCTGTCCTCTCCAGGTATCCTAGAGTTCATCAGTCTGGCTGTAGGGCTGGTCTATATCTCTGACAGG